>NW_010393540.1:7086-42059 GCF_000710305.1 Buceros rhinoceros silvestris | reverse complement strand
GCATAGCTAGCCGTTTGCGAGCCGAGAGCTGGGCTCTCGCCTGGCTATCTCCGTACAAGAAGCTTTCCAGCGGCGCCGGGCGGAGGGTCCCCTTCCCCCCTCCTTGCCTCATTTTACTTTCTCCGCTTGGAATCTTATCTCGTCACTTGGCCGCCTGCCCAGAACCAGCGGCCAGCAGCAGCACCATCAGGAGCTCCAGCCTTGAAAACAACAGTTTGTGTGTAAACATTCACTACTCACTACTTTCCTTTTTTGCCCCTGTTCCCTCCGTTTTTTTTCCCTCTCCCTTTCCCTTTTGGTTTATAACTATATACATATATATATAATAGGGAATAGTTATGTGTGCATTTATTGTATATTAAAGTTTGTTTCAGTTATCCAAGCAGACCAAGGTGAATTTCTTCCTTTCCCTATTAAGACCTTTCTGTCTCTGTTCAAGACAGAAGGAATCGTTAAGGATTCGAGGAATTATTATTACCTCGGTCCCTTGACCCTTAACATGTGTCTTCTGGCACAAGCTGTTTCAAGCTTCGAGGGAAGGCAGACCAGCAGATGGAATGTAGGTGAAGCAGATGGGTCCATTCGTTATATGAATGTTGTAAATTTCTTAAAGAAACTTCTACCTATATTTTTACACAGCCAAAAATTAAGACAATTTCCTTTGTTATTCTGTTTTTTCTAACATTGAGGCACTTCGTATCAGTTGAGTGCAATATTAATTTTACAAGCTAGGAGCTGATGCATAGAAATTAAGGTCCTCGTCCATTAGAGTTGAGCATCTTCTGCGAGGCCACAGCAAAAGTCTGTGTTACAGTAAGCTTCCCAGGTGTTAGGGTAATATCCTAGGCTAATGTTAGGCCCATCTTGGGCTACCAGTCTTGCACTCTTTTTTAGTGAGAAACAGTGATAACTGCCTGCTCCCAACAATGATAGGTTAGGTATGAAACTTTTGTAATTTGTTCATTGTTCAGATTTGTTATACAAATTCATCATTCAGTTTGGGTACTTCAGTCCTTGTTGCTGGAAAGGCATTCTGTGAAAAATATTGCTCTCTATTTACTTTCCAAATACCAACTTCTTGGCCAACATTGTGAACAACATACTAAATTAAGACGTATCTTTTATTTGACCCAGAAGAAGAGTTCTTGTGCCCTTATGCAATGATTGACTAAATCCTGGCAGTGAGTCTGCTGTGCACTGAAATGCCCTGGCAAGCAGGCTGCCGCGGGGCATTACTGCGTTAGTAAACTAAGCTGAGCAGCTCTCCCCTTTCTCAAAGGCTGCAGACTCTCATAGCAGTGTTGACTTGGAATGAACGATCTTCTGAAATACATTTATAAGTATTTTCTGCTTGCAGTATCTATCTAGGTATGATAGTCCTCAGCATCTTATAGCAATTGTTTTTCTCCTGCTTTTTTTTTTTACTACTTATCTTCTTTTGTAGATACTGAATTGAGATAAAAGACACCTGCTTGAGAGCAAGAAGGTGAAGACTGTCATGAGTCAGACTGAATCCAGAATTTCAGTCTTACTCTGGTCATGCATCCACTTTTCTCAGAATGAATTTCCCTTCTCTCTCCCAGATCACTGTTTTCCTGATAGCTGGAGAGTCTTGTTCTGGCAATTCTGCTTCTCCTGAATGTGCAGTTCTGCAAGATTGTACATACGAATATAAAATACAAAATCTGATTAATTAAAAAAAGCCTTAAAATGAACCCTCTTCTTTTCAAAGTGTCAAGCTACTCAAGGAATGACTTTTTATTCTGAACTACTAGTATTACAAACCTATTTCCAGAAGAGTTTTCTTTTCTCATGAGCTGTTTCCAATTAACACATAATATCACTGTACCATGAAGCATTTAACCTCTTACTAATTGCCACTAGTGACATATAACTGCATCAGTAGTTTTTTATAATAGATTGAGTGGTGGTTTTAACACAATTCCTGAAGTAGTTCTCTCCCGTCTCTTTATTAAGGAAAGATGATAAAATAAATACAATATTTTAAATTTATGACCTTTTCATTTTTGGATTTCACCGTTTAGTTGAAGGCAGTGTTCTTGAGCATAGCATATTAGAGTGATTTCTGCTTTATCCAGACATTTGACATATTTTAGAGAACGCCAGTCTCATAGTCTCCTTTTTTTCTCTATAACAATAACTTTGTGAATTCTGTATCTTTTAGAAGGCAGATTTGGGGTCCTTACATACACTGTTAATTTGTTGGAACTCAAGATAAGAAACATTAATTAGTTCAGCAAGACTCCCAGTTTTTCTGTCATGTGGCAGAGTAAATATATAAAATAACTTCTTTCTAATGAAATGAGAGAATATTGGAAATCACTATCAACATGCAAGGATGTCTAACATAAGAGGGTCGTTCTCAATTGCTTCTATAAGGCCACACCAAATACAGAGTTAAAATCTAGATGATTATCTCTGGTTCTAAGAAAACCAACTGGACTAAGAAGGTGCTTGGAATTAGACTGAAACATGGTATAGATTTTTTTTTCTTTTTAGTTAACCGGAGAAGACTTAAAAATGTATTTTTAAAAAGGTAAATATGGTTTTCATTAAAATTATTTATTCTACATTTCATTGACATCTTCCACATGTCTTTATGATAATAATCCAGCTGTGAAGTTTCAGACTCCTGAAGCTGCCCTAATGGACACAGTTTAATTAAATGGTCCCTGCAACTCTGCCAGTGAGCAACACGCTGCAGGCTCTTGCAGTTCAGTAGTCTGCAAAGGACTAGAACGAGTTGTGGAATAAAATGTGCAGTCTTCTTCTGTGAAAGCTTGGAGTTTGTGTATCTGTCAGAAGAGAAGTTGCCACAGAAAATATGGTGCTGTTAGTTCTAGTCCTCTCCACTGGAGGACAGTCTGCCATAACATCTTGCTCACTGAACTGGCAGCAGTACTAGGCTGGAAGGAAACCGTCTGATGTTCTCTCAAGGGAGGGAAAGGCGAGATTACCATTCCTACGACGAAGTTCTGAAGTTTAGGCCAGAGGTATTATAAGCATATCTAGGGTTTTCCACAAAAGCAAAACGAGTCCCTCCTCCAGCCTTATTTTTTTTTTTCCATGACACCTGGAGATGGAAAATTACAAAAATAAGAATCTGGCCACAAAGTCCAGGAAAGCAAAACACATCTGTAGGATTTCAGCATATTTATTCAGAGACTGGTCAGGGGTTGGCTGGCCAATAAAGTACCGAGAACTGGAAATTCTCCTTTTTGCTAGGACTGCAAGGAAGACTGAGGGAACTGAGAAGGAATTGAAGGCAGAACTATGACCTAAATACACTGTATAAAACCTGCTATATCTTATTCACAGCCCTGATTCAGCTCCAATCAATAAGAAATAAACTCACGGGCTTTATAAAATGGGATAGATCACAGTGATATCATAACTTATTACCTAGTGATGTTTGCTTCAGTCATCAGCTGAGACGTAATTCTCCTTACAGAATCCAGTCAGTCACTGTCGCCATCTTCCAGAGCCGGACAGAGTCTTGTGTCCAAGAGTCTGTTGAGTATGGACAGTCTGTTTCTTTTTGGGTTGTTTTTTGGGGTTTGTGGGTTTTTTTGGCTTGTATGTAAAGAATAACATTTACTGTACCTGGCTGTACCTTTGAACATTCTATCCTCATCAAACAACTTGCCTTAAAGCTATATATTCTCCTGCAGGATATTGGCATGTAAGAGATTGAGGACTCTAATTCAGAAAGAACCATAAGCATGGGTTCAACATTACATCGTGACTAGATAAAGCATAATATGACGGTTGAATTAGTTGCATTTTAGTGATCAAAACACTTGAGTTCAATTCATAACACAGATTTCCTCTTTGACCTTGAGTAAATGACATGTAATCTCAGGCCTCATTTCTGTGCCTGCAACATGAGGGTAACTATGCTGTTTTGCTTCATAGGTGAGAACTGTAAAGACTGTGAAGTATCTTGGTAATGAAAACCATGACCATACACATACTCACACCTATTCACAGCCTAATGAATGGGGAGATCATACATATATACATATACATACATATAGACTCTCTCTCTCTGCTCCCTCTGACACAGAGCAGATTTGTCTTTGTAAATACCCATCCAAGCATGTCTGAAACATATTCACTCTTTTTAACACTGTAACAAATCAGGAAAAAAAAAATCTGTTAGTGTTCCTTGTAGAGTTTTGACAAGTTTTTTTAAATACCTTTCATGTAAGGAGCATTTGTCAAACTTGGCCTAAAAATTAGTTATTAAACAAATGCTTGATAAATAAGGGGGAAAGGTACAGCAAATGGCTTCCAAGAAACTAAAGTTCACATTTGGTAATGCAAGGTAAATACTTGAGTGGTTTTATTTTATCCTGCTTCTCATACAGGGATATATCGTTCTTTTCTTAGTTCTCCTTGTCAATGACAAGTAAAGAATTGAGAGATTAAAAATTATCTCAAAAACCTCAATTCAGTACAAAATTACACTTCGAGGTAAAGCAATACCACTAAATTCTTTTCAATCAGATACTTTTTTTTTTATTGTAGCGTTATTCAATATTGCATTAGCAGAAATTGTATGCAAAAATACAAACAAACAAACAATCAAAAAAAAAAACCTACAAAACCCAAAGGAATCCTAAATTGATAATTGATTAATCTTTTAAAAGACAAAAGGGTTTCTAGAAGTTGAAAGGATATCTTATTCAGCTTGGGATCTTACCTTAATATGGTCACATTTCATAATACATACTGTCTTGACAGCATGTTCTTGAGGTTCTCAGAAATTGCTATAGTTTACACAAGTATGAGATAGTAATGGGCACTAGCTGTAGAAAAAATTATTTCTTCTGTCTTCTCATTGCAGCTTGACTCTACCTGCTGGTATGTCAGGTGTTCCCTAGCCATGGGCTTGACTGAGGAAGAAATTTAGAGGTGCCTCAAAGCTTCTCTTTACTGTGCTTAGAGATTTATGAGACTCCAGTTTCTTCCTTTACCATTATTATATAAGCTCATGGTGTTTGATAGACATGAAAGGCATCTATGGTCCCTGTTGTCCCCCAGATGCTTCAGCATTAGTCCATCCCAAAACACATTCGGGTAATATGTTAGATGTTTCACAATAGGGAGAAAGTAGCTTTTCTTCCAGCATGTTCATGTGTTCCTAGGTATGTGGAAGAAGAAGTTCATTTTGAACTACTACAGAATGACAAAAATTTTCATTGCCTCTGTCAAAAAATGGTTGAAATGTCAACATCGAATTTCTTTTTCAGATCATATTGATTCTTCCACTGAACTATGATCATTTTTATTTGGCTTGGTTATAGGATTCATTGTAATATTGTCATTTTTTACAAACAGCAGGCCTAAAAGTCTGCGTTAATCATAAGAGCAGTTGTATTGTTTGACATCAAAGACCAAAACCGGTTTGCTTTATTTGCATGAGCAGTCAGTTTTTGAAGTTAGTATGAACATTGCTGTGAAAAGGCAAATACTGTGTAGCCTGAAGCTAGAAAGCAAAGAAATAATACCCCAAAATATGTAATACAAACATAAAAATGTACTACTTTTGAAAAATTTGCTATATATAAATGATAAGCTTCCATAAGACTGTTATAGCAATTGCACTGCAGTATGACCAGCAGAAAAAGAACACAGTGGAGGTCACAACTTTTGAGTCAGAAATAATCAATATCAGTAGCTCTGCCAAAACCTAATCCATTATAGAATCAGTTTCAAGAGACAAGATACCCTAAATGGTTTCCTTCTGTCTCTGTCCACTTAAAAGTTTGTGTTTATGTCTTCATACATATATAGAGATATATATACATGCACATGTTTTATAGTGAAGCATCTTGAATTCATAGAGGAAACTTACTGGTGCCTTCCAAATAGTTTTTCTTTCTCTGTAAATCAGAAGAATCACACAATCTTACCCACAAATATGCAGTAGAATCCTGTTTTCAGTGAAGACTGACAAAACCCTGTTTATTTCAGCGGGAGTAGAACTGGTTGGCAAACAAACTGTTCACTAGGCTATCTTTCTTATTCCAGTGTTTGGGTTTTTTTCTTCTTAATTCCACTAAGTTTCATATAAGCCTTATAACTTATTTAAAAAAAAAATCCATTGTATTAACATGGTCAAGATTATAGGTTATTTTGATATCTTTAAAAATGCTTTTTTAATCTTTAGAAAGCGTGCATTCATTTAATGTGTCCTAGAATCTGGGTTAGTTTTACCCAAGGCAGGCAGCTTAGTCTGAAGCCTGGGAAGAAACCTCAGTATAAAGCTATCTATTAAGAATGTAAATATAAATGGATTCTGACTTACAGAGCATAACATAAAACAATCAATCAGATGAGTTATTTATTTTGCTTATATAAAAAATAAATATGTTTCCTTTTTGGTGCCAAAATAAAAATATTGATAAATTAGTGTATTTGCTTATCTAAACAACTCATAAAATTGCTAGTTTTCGGTTCATTGTTCATGTAAAAGTTTCTGAATACACTTATTCACAAATTATTATTCACTTATTTTCTGAATACACTTTTGAACAAATACCTTGTTCAAAACAGGCCAAGACTTCAAAAAAAAAAAAAAAAAGTCCAAAGTTAAATACTAAATCTGTATTCCAGTTAGACAGCTGTGCAAACTAAGGTTTTCTGAACCTCTTTCATTGACACCCGTAAATATTTGCATAACTCTTCTCGAGAAAACTTGGCAGAATTGTTAGGCCTTTTTCCAATTCTTTTCATTCCCAGCATGGAGAATGCATTTCCAGATGTAGAGTGTATGCATAGAAACAATGAGATATCAACATGTTGATTACTGATGGTAATTTCCAACTTGAGGCAAAGCATTTACTTGAATCACCATAGGAAAATGCAACTGGGATAATAAAAAAAATGGAATATAAAATAAAATAAAATAAAATAAAATAAAATAAAACAGGATTATAATCTAAAAGTTTGAAGCTGATATATCTTCCAGAGGAGAGAAGTTAGACTACACTGTACTTAAAGATTACTGAACAAAATAGGCAGTACTTTGTGTGCTGGCCATTGACTAAAGTTCATTTAAGTTGTTCTGCATGATCTTGTCACATCCCTTGTAATATTGACACCAATTGTCTACCATGCTGTGTGAAACAGCATATTTTTTTTCTTCCTTAATTTGGTTATTGGAAGCCATATCAGTTGACACCTCATATCAGAGAAAAAGTTAGACACATTACATTACTTTTTCCCACTTAAGAGTGTTTCTTTTAACAGCTTATGTTTGAATTCTTTTGGTTAGCTTTCCAGTTTAGGAAATGTCACAATGAGGCTCTGGGCTTATTGAAGAGAATGTTTTGTTTCATTTGCAATACATCTGTTGTGACCTATAGAAACATTTAAGTGTTAGGAACAAATCTTAAATTTTAACAAATAACTTTTTCTCTACACCTTGCAAGTAAAGCAAGAGTAGGTACATTTTCCAAGAAAAGAAACTTCCTCTCCTGCTCAATTCTCAGAGTATTCACTGTGAGAAAATCTGCTTCAGAGTTGCTTGCTGGTATGATCCTGCAGCATTAAAAATTCCATCATGCTGTATTTTTTATATTTTGGTGCTCTTTTCAAAAACTACCTTAAGGAAATGAGAGGTGTGATCCTAACGAGTTGTGAGGAATTTCTGGTAGCTCCTTACAGGCTGCTAGAAACTCAGAACAAAGGAAAATGGGGGAATTTGAGCATGTTTTATTTATTTGGCTCCACTAGGGACACTATCTTCCACAATGACAGGAAAACTTTCCCAGAAACCCACTTTGAAAGCGAAAAGCCAAATAATTCATACACTCAGAAAAATTAAAATAATTTTTTAAAAAAGGAATGAAAAATCCAAGTTTCTATACTGGTTTATATGGTAACAATTGTATAGTTCTCCTAAAAGGCTTTTGTACTTTACCAGACAAATTCTGATGGCTTGATCTTTGGGTGATTGAACTTTGAGATATGTGTTGTAATTGTGATTTGTGCCTGCTGAGTGCTTTTCTTAACCTGTTGGCCTGTAGTTTTGTTTTACTTTTTGGCATTTTCACCCCTTTACTGGTATTTTCATATACTTGAGTGCATAGAATCAGTGGAAAATAAAGTGTTTGAAATCTGTAACAAATATTGTCAAGCTTTCTTTGGAGAACTCCACGAAGACAGCTTTTAAATCCAATGCAGAATTTCTGCTGGCTGTCACATTGCCTGATTTAGGTAAGTCTGAGCAAAAGTAGCAGATTTAGACAAATATTCTTCTTATCCAGCCCTAAAGGAAGCAAGCGTCACTGATGGATCTGAAACCCACAGATACACTACCTTTAAAAATGAAGGCGACACAAAAGTGCAGCTGTGCGGTAGCAAGTACTGAAAAGTCATGTAACTACAAATGCCAAACTAAAATGAAAAAAGGCAGATGTCACTTCAAAAGCTGTGCCAGACAAACTGGTAAGTGAGGTAGAAGTAGCTGCCTGTTTTCAATGCTCCCATTTAGCCTCTTTTTCAAAGATAAAAGTAACCTAGTTGTTGTGCCATGAAGCCAGTTTTTTTATCCCTAAAAATCCGTACTGTATGCCTGTAATTCTGTTGTTTTCATTTGTTGAAAAAAGTCTAGTTGGTCAGAAAGAACCACCTGCACTGAAAAAAATGACAGAGATTTGAAACACGATTGTGTTTTGAGGGATTTAGAGACCCATCCTGCATTAGAAACAGGTTGAATTGGGAGCTTGCTGATAAGTACTGATTGTATTCCCTCATCTGAAAATGTTTAATTACCCTTTGACGGGCTCAGCTTTGACATCATTCTCGCACACAAAGGTGCACCAAGCATCTTTTATTACACAGCTTTATATTATTCTAGTAATAGTCCTGACAAGGAAAGCAACAAAGACTATCGAAGACAGGGAGAATTTTTATTTATGTTCCTCTTCTTCAGAAAATGACTGTAGGATTTCACCATCTTCAGATGTGCAGATCAGATGCTTTCCTGTGCAGTGGACCAGCTAAATGCTGGGGTCCAAATGACTGCATACTAAAATCTTTGCTACTGTGGTTTCAGCCTAAATAATAATTTTTAAGTTCTCAGTCTAAATTTGAATATCCCTTCTAGCTAGTTTGAGACACTTGGCTTTGAGTCCAGTCTATTCCAGAAGAAAGGCAGTCTTAAGGTTGTGTAACACTCTGTACACTGGAGCAAAGCAATTTTGTGTTGCCTGAGAGCAGAGTACAACTTCACTCTGATTCAGGACATCTAAATTAGGGGCATGTAAAATCGATAACCACCTCAGCCCATGGCATAAATGATAGCTTAGAAGATCTTTTTTCTCAGATATTCTAAATATCTTAAACTTTCACAGAAAAACAGGTACAGTTTTTAAAACATGTAACATGTATACAATTGCAGTGCAGATCTGTGTTCAAAACTCCAAGTGGTTCTTTATGTGTGTGTTTTCATCTTGTTTTGCATGCATGAGAAAGACATTCTCCAAGGAGCTTGTATGACCTTTATAACATATATTTAAAAATGTACAGTGGCAAAATGGCTTGCAAGTACGTCCACAAAACAGTAGACATAAAAAAAAACCATATTACAAAATAATCTTCATGACTGTATATAAAGCTGTAAGGCATTCTCACATACATATAAAAACCATACAAGTCTTTAGTTGAGATTATTGTTTTCTTTTCATATTAAAAACCCTGTTTATTTTTTGCCTCTGTCACCAGAATGTCACCAGTGTATTAGAGGTCACCACATAGTGAGCATATACCTACAGACTCCTGTGCAGCATCAAAAACATCTAATTTATTCTCAACATTTACATCTCCCAAACGACTGTGAGTTTTGAAAAGCATGTCTTGAAAGCTGAAGCTAAAAATGCACCAAACGTCTTTGAACCCACCATCGATGATACACTCTATATGTATTTGCGCCATTAGGACACATTTCCACAGGCCAGTGGAAATGGTGGCTCTTTACTTGAATTAGGATCTGGCCCTTAACATTAAATTCCATTTCCATCAAGTGCTTGATGGTCTGAAAATTGTGGAATCTTGCCAGCTGCAGACTAATGAACATTGCAGCTATACCCTGTAACTAAGAAGCAGAAGATTGCAATTCCACTTTCTAAAAGTTCTGCCAACGTTATTTTTCGATTACTGTAACAGAAGGAAGGGATGGGTTGGCAAACTTTCTTGAAAAAGTATTTACAGTCTAGTTATGACTCATGAAAATTTGTAGCAGGCTTTATGCAGTAGAAGAATAACAAACAGAAGATGCCAGTGTAGCGTGAAACTAAATAACTCGTTGTAGGCAAGGAAAAGGTGTAACCTGGCTAAAAGCATAATCTGTCTTGGAACTGGCATTTAATATTGTTGCATTGATCATAAATTCTGTATAGTGACGTTTCTGGTGCAACTTCCTCAAAATCAAAAATTCTTATTAGGAATAAAAGTGTATCCTGAACTTAGTGTTATCTCAACATACACATTGTTGGAATTCAAAATTGTATACTTATATTATATTACTTTCCTATACTTATATTGCTTTCCTAATGATGAGAAACTTTCTACTTGCAGATTCATGTAAAAGGCAGTTTTCTGAGTTCTAATTTGATTGATTGCTTTAACCTTTTGTAGCGTTATCATGTTGCTTCTGTTGCCTTGTTAAAAACCTTATGTTCTGTATGTGACAAAGGCTGTGTATATTAATAACTTAATTATACCTCTTCCATCCCTAATTATTTTAATTACTGCAATCATGGTGGTATAGCACCTGCAATTCAGAGCAATCAACTGATCTTGGATTACAAAAATTAAGTGTTCATATGAAATATTAAGTAGTGTGAACCTTTGTAGAGGTCTGTCAATAATAAGTCATATATAAGATGATGTACTCTATCTCAGCCCTTTCTACAATTCTTGAGAGAAAGAAATGGTTCATAAAGAATCACCATTGTGTGGTGCTGTATGATGTTAAGCAAAGAATCTAATCATGTACTCGTGTGTATTAACCGAGTATGCTCAATGTAGTTCTAGTTTTGCCAGAAGGATTGCAAATAAAATTAGTGGAAAGAATTGATTTATGAGTTGAGTGGCAGTATGAGCTCTTTGAAGTTTAACAGTTTTCCTACATATAATAAATCTGAGAATGAAATACAAAGGCATTTCTTCACAGGTGAAATGCCAAAATGCCAAAATAATTTCGTTGACAATATCTGTAAAAGTGCTGGACATCAACTACCTCAGAGACATTTCAGAATATGTGTTTGTCAGCTCACTAGTGGACTCGATACTGAGATAGCCAGCTGTCTATAAGAAACCATAAAAACTTCCTTGATATTTGATGTGCCAGAATTCTGAAAAAGACCAAGGGGAGCCAAGAGTTATCTATAGCTCCTTGGCTTATTCAAAAAAACCTCAATTTTGTTCTAAATGTCTTAGTAATTGCTGAAGAATTTAACCAAAGTTTAAAATGGATATATTGATTCTTCTGGGGATTTATGCCACATAGGGTGGCATAAAACACAGTTTCCTAGAAGAAGTGAGATTAACTAGAATTATCTGCCTCCATAAAAGTTAAAAGAGATGCCTATTAGGACATCACAGTACTGAACTACCAAGGCAAACCAAGCCCCAGTGTTTATAATAGTGAAGTTCTAAAGGCAAGTGTCCAAACATATTACTGAGGAATTCCTCTGCTTAAATGCTAGATGTCTTACTTCATGACAGAGAACTGGAACAGCAAAGCAGCTGTCAGTCTGAAATGCAATCACTTTCCTGCAACATATGCTTCGTGACATGTAGAGAGTGGTACAGAAAATAAACCTCATGGAGATTTTGCTGACTGAGAGAACACGCAATACAGAAAAACGTACTGGTTAAGTAGATTTATTTAAACAGTTAATGAAGCTAAAGTTTCCCACAGAAATCTGTTTCAAAATAATTTGAGTGCCTTTTGAGGCTGCTATGAAACAAAATAAAAGAAGTAACGTTCAATAACAGAAGATAAAATAGATTTTGTTTTGACAATTTTTGAACAAGTCCTTTCAAGTTTTCATTTTGCTACGACATTTGAAAGTAACATTTAATTAAATTCCACGTATAAGAGGATCAAGAATTTGGAACAAATATTTTATTTTGACAGGATGAAATATTTTGCCAAGTTTAAATGTGGATTTTTCACATTTGCATTTGAGTAGGAAACAAAACTAGGAGTTCTGTTTGGGTATATTCAAACCAGATTGTTTTCTCTGAGTGCTCCTCACCATACCACACACACTGCATTAAATAAGAAATCAACCCATTTTACAAATATTTATACAGAGCACTGCTCAGTGTTACACAGAATTGCCAGAGCTTAGCGTAAAATTTCCCACTGATTTTAATGATTGCCACTCCCTAATTATAAACTAAGCCTATAAGACTATGATAAGTAATGCTCTTTTACTATAAAAAAAAAGTTTCAATTTTGTTTCAGTGAAGTCATTAATTGATTAATAAATTTGACATAAATAAAAGACAATTCTTGTTTACAATCCAATGATAAATATTTATCTCTGAGAGACATGCCATGGTAAAAGACTCTAATTCTTCCAAAGAGCATTCTGATTTTCTTTTATGTAGATTTATTGCTGCTCCCAAGTGAACATTATGAAACTGTGAAAGCATATTCGAAGGAAAATTTTTTTTCTGCTAAAAGTTTTAAGCTGCCTGTCATAATATTACATTTTTTTATTATCTTTAGCAGAAAAAGAAATAATGTTGATCAGTATCTTCTGTTACATTTATTCCTGCACAGTGCCAAAAGACATTATCATGAGCACTGGAGAATATTATGGCAAAAAAAGTAAATTATTTCCCTATCTATTAAGTTTACAGATCAAAACCTCACATGGTATGAATGTCATTCCTTCCAGAACTATAGCAACTCACATATTTGTAGTCTATCATCAATACTTTTCTTTCAGAAAGTACCTTTTTATTTTTTGCAGGTAAAATACATTTTCGCAGGCCATTAGTTGGTTTCAGAGGAACCACTCGTAGCTAAACTCTTTATGAAGCTCTTGTCTAGAAATTTGTTTATACCCAAACCCAAATCTAGTAGTATAAATGGTATCAACACATATGGAAGATCAGTGCACCAGTTTAATTTTGAAGTGGAATGACAGCTGGTGACTGAATTCTGCATTGAGAGAGGAGGCAAAAATTCAGCTTCTGAATGCATAATTCAGTATATAGATGAATGATACTGAATTCTTCCCATTTCTCGTAAGTAATACCTGTGTTCTCTGAGTGCATGGAGTCAACAGTAATACATAGGCAAAGTATTACAATATATTGCACTTTCTGAAATGTGGCCTGCCAGCAAAATGGAACATGATACAAGCAGCTTTTCAGTGGTGGCATGTTGTCTTTGCTGTGGCATGCCTTAGCAGAGAAACTAGAGAACGATGTGCTTCTCCCTGTGTAGAAAGACTGTGCTGTTACAGGAGTCTGTAGTCTGCTTTCATTCCTAGTCAATTCTGTGCTCTCTCAAACATAGAACACTCAACAGTTGAACAAAGTGGTTAAAAAACCCCAATTTAACTTGTGATTTTTATGTATTAAATCTACATATTTAAAGAATTGGGTTTGTATCATGACACATATTTTTAAAAAGCAAGTGAGAGAGGCAATAAATCTAAACATTATCAGAATTTCAGAAATTACCAGACTACATGTATTTGTTATATCTGAGTTACAAGAACCTGTAAAAACTATAACTTCTAAATTAGAAGAATGTACAGAAATTCAGATGTCAGAACTTCAGCTGGTGTAAACACATAAATACTGTATCTACCAACAGTCACAAACATTGATAGTAGTTAAAGACTTGGTCAGTCAAACAATTTCCCTGTGTGCTAGTTTCACATAGGTATACATGCACAAAGCTTCTTAGAGGTGATTTCTTCCTTGATTTGTACTTAGGTATTTTCCCTACTCTGAATTCTGAAAAAAACTTTGTGCTTAACAAGAAAGGGTTCAACACAGTAGGTCATATTGTCACCGTGTACTGTGTACATTCTGTTGCTTCCTGTCTTCGTAGGTTACCTTCATTTTGCTAATTTTCAATACATTGGATTTGGGCTTTGGCAGACTTAAAAAAAAAAAGACTATATTTCTAGTTGTTAATTTTCTGTTCATCTTCAGTCAGACACAGGTTGCACCTGACTGATTACTTTCCAATGTTATTTTAAAGATCTGATGATACAGGCTCAGCAGGGCAATGTCAAATGTTAGTACCCAGGAGCAAAGTAAGATCTCTTCATATAGATTCTCCTTCCATTCACTGCATAATGAAGAAAAATCCTTAGGCTTTCTGCATCCTATTCCCAAATTTAACACGGGAATAACAAAGTTTACGCATTGAAAAATACCATGATTTAAGTATCCTGTTCCAAATCCTGAGATCCTGTTGATTAGTTGATTAGTTTCTGTCACAGCTATAGAGGAATAAGCATGCTATCAAAATGCCACAAAATGGTGACTCTTTAAGGGCTAAATTTTGACAGAATTATGCTGGCAATAGTTATCTAAGAAAAAATTTTGAAAATGTCTGCAGCATAGAAAAGGAAACTCTAGTATTAATTAATAAATATAGCGTTAGCAGAAACAGTTTCTAAGTGTCTTTAACTTACTTATTTTCAAATTATAGATTGTTTACTTAGCACATTTCATTGCCAGTAAAACTTTCTTTTAAATAGAAGTTTATAAAGCAAATTATCCAGCTGTGAAATTGGAAGCACAACTGTTTCAGCCCATTTGAATTTTTTTTAATGTTCCCTCACAGTAATCTGCACTCGTCCTTACAGTGCCTACAACTGAAAAGGATTATCTGGTCAGAATACATCAATATATAATAAATGTACTTAATTTCTTTCACAGTCCTTAAAGCTGACAGTCAAAATGAATGTTTGTCTCGGCATTGGCACCATCGGTACTTTTGCGGAGACTATTTCATGGTCCATTGAACCCTAAAGGACATTGTTTTTAAAGGTGTATTATCAAAAGGAATGAAGCATACCATGAGTGTGCATACCAGCATGTATTAAACTTAAAGGCAATAGTATTGCTTAGTTGATATTGTAAGGCTTTCTAGTCAAACTGTATTAAACCTACTCTTTATGTGTCTCAGCTTTTATAATTTTTTTGTGTCTAACTAGTAAATACAGGTCACAAAAGGTACTTGTAGATATCCATTAAGTTTGAAAGAAGAACAGAAAAGCGCTTTATAAACAAAATAATTTATCATCCTTTCTATATGTATATAGAAAACCTATCACAACCGCTGTTATACTAATGGGTTTCCCATACAGTGCCACAATAATTAGCTGTCAAAGTAGCACAGCTCTGAATCCCATTTTGCTGATTTATGAAAAAAAAAAAAGCTGCATCCCTTTAAAATTATGCAGATTTGTTGTTAGGGATATTATCATGAAGTAATCAGCTTTCTTGGAAAAAGCTGTTGAACTGCACCATGTGAATTTCTGAATCTCAAAGGTTGGGGGCTCAACAGAATACCCACTGGTCAAATCTCACCTATGGTGAGACTGTGCAGGAGTTCCTAATTTGATACAGATTGCAGCAGTGTTCATTGTGTCAGATGCTGCATGGTCCTGATGGCTTAACTGTCAGATAAATTGCTGCAGTTACAGCATATGAGGAAGCCCATAAGCTGATCATATTAATGCTATGAAAACATGACACCAAAAACTAATAATGTTCTTCGAAGCATCTGGACAGAAGTGAAATCTAATCTTGTCTACAAGATCTCTATTAGCAGTAATCATTCTGTAATATGACCTAAATATTCTTGTCAAAGCAGATAGTACTGTGCAGTATCAGTAAAACAGATTAAACATGGCATGCTGTTCTAAAATAAACCTTCAGCTCTGAGAATCAGGGCCTGCTGGATTTGTTGCTAAAACACATCCAAGCCATTTTCAAAAAAGCTTCTTCTGGTGATTTATTCTTAGTAAGGAAGAAATATACAGTGGTAAAAAAGAAATAAAAATGAGAAGATGGGCCATGTAGAATTCGAACAGGTCAAGGAAGAGGAGAAAAGATCTGAATAGTGTTGAACCCTTAGTAAAATAGCCTTTCATTGTCTCCCAGAAAATTGCAGGTTCATACATCCTTTGTTTGTGATACCTTGTGATCCAATTTCATAATCAACCAAAGTTCCTTCAAGGATGCACATTCTTATTAGCTGAAGAATAAATACCTCAAGAGCACATTAGGCTGTCTGTTAAAAAAAAAGCCTAGCTCTTCCGGGTAAGCTTTCACAAACGATGGATGATTTGCTGAACGTTTATACTATGAAACCTATGATCCATGATGCTCTGATGTTCCTTGCAACCACAGCAGTTAATGAACTTAAAAGGAAGAATAAAGCTTGACATCAAGCACCATGCATTTTTGTTCAACACCGTTGCTGTGGGCCGGGAAAGTTCCATGTAAGATGATCTAGAGAAATGCAAAAGAGCTGAAGAGTAGGAATTTAGTATTAGTAGAGCACATGAATGGTGGGTTTTGTTTAGAGGTTTTGTTTTGTAAATGTCTTTATTTAACTAATTCTGTTATAAGACGCCCAGAGTACTGCGGAATTCAGCTACTCTGCCAGTGCATTCACCAATCTAAGGTGCACACAGAGCCTAGCTTAAATTATAACTGGAAAATATTCCTCTAGCTGTGAAACGATTCCCCTCTTGAGGTTATAAAAGGATCCAGACAGATGTAAGGAGCTTTAGTCTGTACTATCTCAGTTCCTTTAAGGCTGAGAGGATTTTTGACAGGCTGTAATTACAGCTTGCAAGTGTTTAATTTGGGTGGAAAATTGCTAAGTACCTTTTACAGATGGCAGCAGCTAAATTTTTCCAGAGAAGGAGAATGAGCCAAAAAGGTGAAACATATAAGGATGGTGGTTTCTGCTTTCTTGCCAGAACTGAGCTGTAGCTCAGCTGAAGATTGGTTGAAGATTCTTCTACAGATAGAGATAAGCTAAAACAGGAAAGGAAGGCCCACAATGGTGGGAGAGTCTTTGGAGGGATACAGGGGACACCTTTTCCTTGGAAAATGAGGAGTTGCAACCTGTTGGGTTGAATTTTGGAGGTGAAGCCACACGAACCTATCAGTGCTGCTCTAACTGTGTGACTGAAAATGCTGTCTCCCACGTGACAAAGGGATTAAGCTAGTGCAGAACTTTGTTATCTCAAAAGTGTAAACATTGCTGTAAAGTACTGCTGAAGAAGAAGCACAAAATTTGCAGAATAGATTGTGAAAATTAAAAGACAAGGCGGAAACTGAAGGATGTTCTTGCTTCTATGTAACATGAATTAATTAAGACCAATTTAGGCATAGTTTTATTTGGTAACTTGACGGAAATTGCAGGGGGGTGGAGGAGGGTAAGGGTGTTGGACAGAGAGAGAGCAAAACAGCACATCTAATCAAAAAAGATTTGAGAAAGTCAAAAAAATACAGTTTTTACTAAAATACTGGCTCATAATGAAGAGTCTGGTTCAACACTACAAGGAAGATAACTTAGTTATTTTCTGCAGTGTAAAGAAAAGTCAACAACCATCAGATAGACAAATAATGTTTTTTCAGGCCTCTTTCTGTATTTTGTTTCACTCAGCCATTTTGAGCTGAACATCAAACACTTTTTTGTTGCACTGATGAAAGGACAGTTATTACCCTGGGATAAAGTATTTCCCAATATTTATCCTTGTAAAGTGAAAAATAGGGCTAAATGTTGGAACATCTCAGAAAATTAAATTTAGTTTCTACTGGCATGACCTTGTCTAACAGGATGGGCATCCGTATCATGATGTTATAGTGTCCTCGTGAGAGAGATGCCTCATTTGTTACAGCAGGAGAGCTACTTTCAAGGTGAAGGATGTTCGATGTTAAACCATAAATTCCACAAGCCTACTCTGACACAAGAAACAGATTCAATTTTACACTAAAAATTGTACAGAGTATCTGTGCTTCTAAAATGAAGATGGGCTGGTGATAAATTTGATTGGGGCAATAGATGTCAGACCCTCTATATTATATGGGCTAGACTGAAAGTAGTACTAGATGTACACAATGAAGTGAAAGGAAATGAGAGTGCACTCATTCATTTGAATATTTAGATGCTAAATATCTTTAACTTTCTGTGCTTGAAATAGATGGAAATACCTTCAGTTTTCCCTGTTTAGTGCCCTGATACCAGCTCAGGAGGCTGTGGGTGTTGCTGGTCTATGTCAGGAAGTCCACCTGGTACTTTTCTCCCCCTTTACAAGAAACAAGAAGGCAGCTGCCACTCAAACTGCCCCTGTGTCAGTCTGCCTCCCATGCTGATGCACTTTTTTTTCATCTGCATCAGGAGCCAGATTTATCTTTTGAGTACACTGAATTACTTCTGTAATATTTTTCCCTGGTGATTTAGCCCTTAAAAGTTAACCGCATAGAGTACATCATTTAAACACGATTTCAAAGCAGAAATAGTACTACAGTAATATCTTATCAGAATCAATAGCTCATTTTGTAATGACTCCACTAACAGTCAAACTGAATCCATACAAAGGAAAAAAATCTGCTCAAACACTGAAAACCCATTATTTCACTTTCTTTTCTGCCTGTATCATGCAACAACTTCCCCTTATTAAAGCAGTATATTTCAGAAGAATTATAATCTATACTAAATGAACAATGAAATATCACCATTTTTTGGAAATTTTCATTGAGAGAATTAACGGGCCAATCTTTCACTGGAAGATGTAGAAGCAGAAATTAAACTGAAAAAGTGCTGTGTACCATTTGTAGTAGGAAAATAATGATGCTGTATTCAACAGGTTTGCATTATAAATACACAGAACCAGATTTATGTATTTCTTTTAAAAATTTTAGCATTGAGATAAACTTGGTAAAATGTGTTTTCAGACTTACTATACGGCACTGTATCCTGGACTTTTGGTAATGTTTAAACTTAATGTGGTCTTCTCATTTACAGCTATCCAGAGATGCATGAGGTTGCCAAAGATCTTAGGCAAGCACTAATCAGTAGAGATGATGGGTGATTTCAAAGCCAAAACTCTCTCCAGAGTGACGTTGTCAGTGCGCTGCTGTTGTGAATCATTTTTAAAACTTTCTACATTGTGGGTGAAGGACATCCCCTGAAGTAAGGGGTTTGCTTAAGTCAATATTGCTATGGTCAGCAGGTTTGCAGTGAAGAACATCTCTGCTGGATTTCAGGATACTGCATAAAAGGTAACTCTGACTTAAATCCTTACTTAAGAATCTGCTTTCACTAAAATTTATAAAAACCTGCTTATGAGTTTTGGGGGGGTTTTTTGTAGAATTTTCTACTGGTTTTCAAAGCTGAGGAAAGTGCCACCATCCTTTTCTTCCCAGTAGCTTGTGTTTCACATAGAAGGGATTATAAATCCTTTCAATCCTGCTGGATAAGAAATATTAAAATGTTATTTGACCTCCTGCCAAAATAGAGTTGCCTGGTGCCCACTATCAATGGTGTGTGGCCAGGCTCTTGAGGTTTCAGCTAGTGAAAATTGCTATGACCTACAGGTAGGAGACACTACGATTGTGATGCACTCTAATACTAAAATCAAGATAATAGTGGTGATGAAATATGACAGGGACTCTCTAAATCTTGTGTTGTACCACTTCAAACTTCTGACAACTGTAGGTTGCCTTGACCTTGTGAGCTACAGTCTTAAATAGCTTTGATTGTGTAAATGCATGACACTGAGCACATACAGCTAAGTGAGGCTGTGTTCTAACACACTGACAACTAGCCCAGGCATATGCAAGAAAAAAGAAAAAGAAATTCTTTTATATATTCTAATTAGGCAAAGAGAAATCTAGCTAAGAAGAATTTAGTAACCTGGACTCCCATTGCTGAGAATTACCTTGCACATTTTATTACTGTCTTTGTGGATATGGAGTATGTTCTCCATAAACTGTTAATAAAATGGGGTCAAAATATAAGCATGCTTCCCATGAATCATTCATATCGATTCAACCAGCAGAAAAGCACTTAAAATGGAATATTCCCAAGGGTCGGTTTTACTGACCGCAAAGATCTTCCAGAAGCAGCACACCTGTGTTTGGTTGAAAAGTGAGACCGTCGGGGAGAGGGCAGATCAGAACGGTTCCTGATTATTACGAATACATGAAATACATCGTGTGTCTCTGCGTGCCTTTCCTCCTATTCTTAGAAGAATGTTACAGTGTTGAAACCTCAATGTTGCAGGGGTATGTTTTATTTATGGGTATTTTGGGAAGATTCAGACATTAAAAATCTCAATTTTAACTTACATTTCCCTAAAGTTTCAGAAAATTTAAAAACTTTCAACTTTTTTGTTTCACTTGTGTAAAAGTTCTCACCGTATATGCTATGTATGGCAATTTTGGATCCTGTTTAGATAAAGTATAATCAAACTATTAATGAGAAATGGAAAAGACACTACCAGAACTGCTCTTTCGTATTTTGCTTCTGAAGTGAACAGAAATAAGTAAGTGAAAATAACGTACTTTATATAAGGAGAAGATAGAGGCGTGAATATAATTTCCTCAGGAAGAAAATGTTAGTTACCAGATGTTGAAATGACGCATGTTAAAATATTTTTATGCCAATTTAACTTCTTAGCAGGAAGTCAGCTTCGCGATCAGTTAAACTGAACCTTTCTCAGTGGGCAAGATGGGTTAATATGACAAAACAGTGCAAAGTGTTACAAAAGTGCTACTTATAATTCAGCACCCAAAATGTTGGAAATAACTGAATTCTTGAGGAAAAAGTTACTTAACATTTTTACTTATTGTAGTAATGACTTGGTTATCTGTAATTGCTCTTGGTAAGTTTACTTTATATTAATTTTTTCTCCCATTATTTGATTTTAAATTTATTCAGAAATGGAGAAGAAAGACTTGTTCCAGTGAAGTGAAACTAAGTTAATACAAAAGCTAATGAAATTAATTAAAAGTATTTAGTTGTATCTTCTAAAAAAAATTTATTCAGAAATCTTTTACACATTTTCATAGGATAGTTGGATGTTACAAAAATGCAAAAGTTTAACAAATTAACTCCAAAGAGGTAGTTATTACATGCTGTACACCAAAATGGGACTTACTGCACTAAGCAGTTTAGCATTTGCTTATTTCTAAAAATTGAAGAGATGTGGAGAAGTCTAATGTTTGGGGGTTTTTGAACCACTTTGCTGGACTGAAGTCTTACACTGAATTCTATCAAGCTTCATTTGACTCGTTTTACTACTTGCTGTTATGACAATGCCAAGGGACCATTTCTGAAAAGTATACCTAAACTCATATTATGTTTGAAGGTAATATAATAAGAATTTGTATACATTCCTCTCTGAAAAAACGTGTTTCCCCCTCTCTGTAAAAAACAGTGTGTATCATGCATGTATCTGAAGCCACTGGAAAGACATTGACTCCAAAATGATTTTGAGGAATTGGACAAAACTCCACAGTATGTTCCTGAATGTCTTATGTTGAACTTTGTGGCGTTTTGTTTTTTTTCCTGTGAAACTTCAGATGAATGATGTGGGGTACAGGGACACCTACTAACAAGAAACAGATTGACTTTTAGAGGAGAAATACCTCCACGGTTGACTCGTGCAGCAGGCATCATTAGATCCCACCACATGTGGAAGTACAGGTCTAGGAAGATTTTAAATCCCTCTGTTCATACTGCTTCAGTTCAGACTCAGGGCTGGGCAGGTGCCTTGCTGCAGGACTTATTAATACCTTGTGACCAGAGGGCAGCGGGCCGAGCAGCAACTGTGGAAGGTTGGGCAGAGGGAGGTGGGTCCTGAGACCACAGGCAGGGGAGACTACGTGGAGCACAACAGCTGGAGGCAGGAACGGGCTATGGCTTGTGCTGAGAGCAGCTGTGGAGTTACGGCAAGTTATGATGGGCAGCAGGAGCCAGAAGACAACTGGAAAAGATCATCTTAATGCAGCTACTGTGGAGCCACACAGAGGTTTAGGAGAAATGATCATGGGCTGGCCCCATCTGCGTGTGTAGCTTTTAGGGCTAATATTAATTTAACAATGTTTATTTTTGTCTGTCAAAAGAAATAGGGTTCAATTCAGATTCAAGGGATGCTGGGTGCCAGAATTTTGTCTAGGACTCGGGTTTTTTCTTTCCTTGAGTATTAGAGTCTAATACAGTTAGAAAACAGTAAGAAGCTTGATTGCAACGAAAATAATTTTAATGAGTATATCAAGTGAGTGCAATTAAAATCTAGATACATAAATACTATGCCATCCTAATTAGAACTAAAGTGTTTTTTTCCTGAGTATGTTTATTGAGGTTTTTTTCTGTGTTTTTTCTTTTTCATTTTTCAAGATTAATTGGAAATACAGGCCACTCCACACTGAGAAAAGAATATAAAAGAAATGTATTTACTTGAGCTTCAACAGTTTCCCAATGTTCTTGGTTAAATTTTTTTTTAAAAAAAGTTTGTCTGCACTGTCTTCCTTAATGCTCCAGCTGGTGTGGTTTGTTAATATTCATACCAGTAAGTCACTGTTTCTTGATTGGTAAGTGATTTAATTAATTCAATGTATTTCATTTAGTCAGAGTTCCATTTTTAGGCTCAGTCCTCCATTAAAATACGCATGAGTCTGTATGTGAGGAAAGAAAGACCAAGGGAAAAGGAATAGAATAAGAGAGACAGCTTCTTGCAAAGCCTTGTTAAGGTAGGGGTGATTTGTTTGAACAGAGCTTACAGCAAGATTAAGTGCTGGCTGTTGCAGGATTTATATCCGTGCACTGAAGATCACCACTGTCGCAGGAATATGTGCTAGGCTCAGATAACTTATTGCAGGACTCAGACCATTAGGATCACACTGCTTACAAATCCCCAGTCTGAGGAGTTTGTTAAGAGCATGAAGTGTACAAATTATTAAGATTTTTGCCAGTGCACCAAGACGTACTTTCTAAAAGCATTACATGAATGTGCTAATAAATTTAACTACATTAATGTTATTTTTCTGCCAATGGCCAAAATCTTGGAGACTATAAAACAAATTAGTGGCTTGCTAGCTGGAAAAAAAAAAAATGCACCCGCTGCTCTGAAACTCATCCACTTTCCTAAAGCTCATTCCTGGATTTTATCGTTGAATACTCTAATCTATTAGTGAGTGCAAAAGGACGTAAAAGATTGTCACAACGGATAGTCTTAGATTAAAGACCTTGCCAATGAATGAAAGCTGGTTGCCTTTCTAGTTACACTGAATGAGAACAAGTACCTGAGGCCAGCAATCCTGTGAAGAACAGAGATATTCTGACTCCATGAGAACATGCTATATACATGCTATAGTATTCACTAGCAGTGTTGCATTAAGCAGCTCAGCTGGAAAACACTTCATGTAAATAGCAATTTGTCATTAAAAATAAAGTAGAGAAAGCTAAGGTTAAATAGAAAGCATTTGAGCTCTTATCAAGATAGCCAAACATATTTTTCATGTCAGAAAAGCATGTTTAGACATTGAGTAACTGATGTATTTTCTTCTCACAGTGTGTCCTGGGTTCAGCAACAATAGAGTCAGTTTCCACAGCCAGGATAGCTGGACCAACCCAGACAATGGGATATTCAATACCACACTGACGTCATGCCCAATAACTATAAGTTGGGGGGGCTAGATGGGTGGGACACAGTTTTTCAAACAGCTGCAGTGGCTGTAAGCAGTGTGTTGTATATCACTCGCTTTAGTATTGTTTTCTCTCTCAGAGTTGTTCAAGTAAACTCTCCTTAACCCATTTTTTTTCTCTCCCCCACCCTCAGAGGTGGAGGGCAGTGAGCAAGCAGCTGTGTGGTGCTCAATTGCCAACTGGGTTCAAACCATGACAGTCCTTTTCAGCTCCCAATGTGGAACCATATGAGGGGTTGAGATAATGACAGATCTGACCCAAGTGAGTTAAAACAGTCTTGCTGTACACACTCTGTATATCAGTTAGGTAGTCCATGGTCTCCATGTTGGTCCATTTTCTCGCGTGGTGGTGGTATGTAAATTTGTGTTCCCTGTGGTGATATTTATCATTCCTGGGAGACAGATCAGAACCCTCATTTTGCTGTATTTGATGCTGTTGACTTATGATACACTTGTACCACTGGTGGCGAAGTTAAGCTGTTGTTTTTATGAGGCATTGTCGTTTATTAGTAATCTCACCCAATCTATGGGCAAGACAGGGAGGAGGCTTTCTCAGCTTTGGAGAGTTTGGAATAGCCTTGGGATGCCCAAGCCAGTGAGCTCTAATTGTTATGTCTCCTGAATGTGTCTCAGGTCTTGTTCAGGGTTACACCATGTTTTCTTTAACAATAGCATCCAAAGATCTGCCCTGAGGCTGGAGAGTTATGAGTGGGAGGGTGTGTGGGAGAGTACGGGCAAGTGCCTAGGACAGTGGTCCCCTCCAATGTTTTGGAATTTTACCCCTGGGTAACACGTGCATGTTCCTGACCAACTAGTAAAATATTTGGAAAGAGTATATTGCCAACCGGGCAACTCCAGAGAGACACAAATCACTGTGATGTGCTGGGGCATGGCCCATACCTACCGAGCCCTGTTGAACACCATCCAGTGCCTTCAGGGGGAAAAGAAGGTCTCTGGCCCTGAAAACAAACCAGACGATATCACGGCTATTCCAACCCTCGTGACAAGTACTGTGGCTACTCAGACCCTGGTGACAGGTGCTGCAGCTGAACCAGAGAACCTACCCGTGCTGGTAACAGTCACCCCTATACAGATGAAAAACATACCAAAAAATCAGCCATCTTAGTGGCGGATGATGAGGAACCAGGACCATCACGAGAACAGGAGGAAGAGGCAGAGCCAGAGGCGGTCACTCAGTCCCTATCCCTGATAAGCTGTGAGATATGCAAAAGGATTTCAGCTGTCATCCAGTAGAGCACATTGCTATCCGTTTCCTCTGATGCTGAGATGACAGGGCCAGTAGTTTGCAATCAGATGGTTGGGGAGCCAAGCAGCTGGGTTCCCTGTCTAGGGAAAGGGGCATTGACAAGTTGACTGTAAAACAAACCCAAGCCCTCAGCCTCTGGAGGTGACTCCTGTCAGGTGTGAAGGAAAGGTTCCCCTTCAAGGAAGATGTTACATCTCACCCAGGCGAGTGGGCCACCATGGATAGACGTATCCAGTACCTGAGGAAGCTGGCTGTGCTGGAAGTGATTTATAACAATCTGAATGACGAGCAGCTACATCAGACCCAGATGAAGTCCAATGCACACTGTCCATGTGGTGGAAGTTTCTACAAAGTCCACCACCATCATATGCCAATAGATGGCATAGGGCAATAGACACCTGGGACGAAGGAGAGGGGGGCACGGTGGATGAAGTAGCTGGCCAACTCCAGCAATTTGAAGGAAGTCTTTCTTCCTCCCTATGGGTCTGCATTTTGTCAGTGGAGGAATTGTCCTGGAAGTTCCACCAATTCAACGAGGACATGTACCACTCCCCACCTGTACAAGCTGTTAGTAGTATGTACTCCTCTGCTCAAAGGAGAGAATATGGAACGGATACACCATGAGGTACCCTGTCATTTCACCTATTTCACCATTGAGAGGACGTGAGGAAGTGGGATGGAAACCCTACTACAATACTAAAGGCCTGGGTACATGAGTTGTGAGGAAAAACAACTGTGAAAGGGGATTTTTTCAAGAAAAATACTGCCCCAGTTTCCAGTGGGAAGTTCCCCAGACAGAGTAGCAGGGCTGATCTTACTACTGATCCCTTTGAAGTGTTGGCCTGTATCTCGGCTGTGAAGGAACTATCCTGGGAGTTCTGGAGATTCAATGAGGACATGTCCTAACCCCCACCCGTACAGTCCTGAATCCCAGCTGGTAGGAGCAGGTGCTTCCCCTGCAGGGAATACAGAAGGTACACACCATGAGGTACCCTATGGTTTTACCTACATGACCATGGAGAAGACATAAGGAAGAGCGATGGGAAACCCACTTTGCTCATAGACATGCGAGTATGTGAGTTGTGAGAGAAAACGATCACGAAAGGGGATTCTCCCAAGAAAAATGCTGCCCCAGTTTCCAGTGAGAAATTCCCCAGACAGAGTAGGAGTGCTGAGTTTACTGCTGATCCTCTTTAAGAGACTTCTAAGTCATTTTCACAAGAAGTGAGTGTCTCTGATGAAGATCAGAGGGGCCCTGCCACCTGCCAGGTGGTGGAAAAGGACAACAGGGTTTACTGACCTGTGTGGATCCCACGTTCTGGCACATCAGACCCACAGGAGTACAAGGCTCCAGTAGACACCAAAGCACAGTGCACTTTAATGCCATCAAGCTAGAAAGGGGCAGAACCCGTCTGTATTTCTGGGCTGACAGGGGGATCCCAACAGCTCACTGTACTGGAAGCTGAGGTGAGCCTCACCGGGAATGAGTGGAATAAACACCCCATTGTGACTGGCCCAGAGGCCCCAGGCATCCTTGGCATAGACTGCCTCAGGAGAGGGTATTTCAAGGACCCAAGAAGGTATCCGTGGGCTTTTGGTGTAGCTGTCTTGGAGACAGAGGAACAGCTGTCCACCATGACTTGTCCCTCGGGGAACCCTTCTGTGGTAGAAGTGCTGAGGGTTGAGGAACAGCAGGTGCCAGTCACTCTTGCAGCAGTGCACTGGTGGCAGCACTGCACTAGTCAAGACTCCCTGATCCCCCTCCATAACCTGATCTGTCAACTGGTGAGTCAAGGAGTGATCAGCAAGACAGGTTCATCCTTTAACAGTCCACAAACTGGAGTCAAAGGCAGCCAAGGGGTGTGCCACAGCTGATACTGGCAATGCTCTCTTCTCTCTATTCCTTTGGCAGTGGAATGATGGCCACAGTTTGCTTTCACCTGGAGAGGCATCCAGTACACCCAGAACTGATTGTCCCAGGCCCACCCATTTGTCATGGACTGATCCAATCTGCACTAGGAAAGGGTGGAGCTCCTGAACATTTGCAATACATTGATGACATCACTGTACTGGGTAATGCAGCAGAAGAAGTTTTTGAGCAAGGGGAGAAAATAGTTCAAATCCTGCTAAAGGCTGGTTTTGCCATAAAACAAAGTCAGGTTAAGGGACCTGCACGGGAGATCCAATTTTTAGGAATAAAATGGCAAGATGGGGGTCACCAGATCCTAATGGATGTGATCAACAAGGTAGCGACTATGTCTCCACTGACTAGTAAGAAGGAAACTCAGGCTTTCTTACACGTTGTGGGTTTCCAGGGGATGCATAACCCAGACTACAGTCTGATTGTGAGCCCTCTCCATGAAGTGACCTGACTATTTTAAATGGGGCCTGATCAGCGACAAGCCTGTGACAAATTAAATAGGAGAAAGTTCATGCAGTAGCCCTTGGGCCAGTTTGGGCAGGGCAAGCTGTTAATGATGTGCTCTACACCACAGAAGGGGAGAATGGCCCTACCTGGGACCAACCTGGGGAGACCAGAGACCAGCCCTTGCGGTTTGGAGTTCGGGAATACAATGGGTCTGAGGCATGCTACCCTCCAACTGAAAAAGAGATATTGGCAGCGTATGATGTTTGAGCTGCCTCAGAAGTGGTCAGCTCCTTATCTTAACCCATGTGGCTTTACTTTTTTGTTTTTTCTCTCCCCACCTGCAGAGGTGAAGGGCAGACCAGGACATGGCATATTGTAAATGCAGATAAACTTGATGAGCGAAGACACATCTGCTGAATAGGAACATGTTTTTTTATCATTTTTATCATTTATCTCCTGAGGTAATGACTACCTACTCACCCTCCCCTTCCTTGCCAGCATCTATAAGACTTCTGCATTCCTACAGAAAGTGACAGTGCAAGTTGTTCTACTTATTATTCTTGTATTGCCAACACTGCACCTGTCGTCTTTAATGATATATGGCCTTACCTTACTGGTTGTTAATCTAATGATGGACGAACTCCCTGGAGGTTACAAGCACCATTTTCTGTGTTTCTACCTAGCAGCCAGAATCACATGGTGATAAATGTTTGGGCTTTCCCCACCCACCTCCACCCCCCATCCCACTCCCTAACCGTGCTGACTACACGCACATTTATTGCAGTATGAAATTATAGCTATTATTTCAAAAAGAGCAATTTCCTGGTAAGGCACGTTTAGTGTCTTACGTACTTCATTCACCAATCAGATGATATTGAAAAGAGACTTAATTTAGGAGAGCAACAAAATGCAGGGGTGGCTCCATGATGAAAGCACTGAAGTTTCTCAAGAGAGAAGTGAAAACAAGCCCTATTGCTTAAATACCCCTGCAGATTCAGTTAAAAGCTCAGACCATCTTGTTGTGTTTCAGCCAGTAAGCTTCGGCACGCTGAAACATATCTTGACTGAAATCTGGCCAGGCAGTTTTAAAAGAAACACCATGAGAAGAGTTTTTCTTTTCCAGCAGAGATTGGCGGCCGATGAGGGGATGCTGTTTGCAGCTGTCTCTGTTTGAACTCAAAGTGTTTAAAGATATTTGGTGTGATTATTTCTTTGTGATAATGTTATGACCACTTCAGTCTCTGAAGTGCAAGAAAGCTGACTGCATTAGTTCCCCAAGGAAAAGCCAGCAGATAAATTACATTAATTAATTTATTTTAGGAGCAATCTTTTCCAAAACTCTTTTATAACCGTAATTTACTAACATTGATATTGCTGCTTTGGCTTGTGGCTGTTACCCTACAATAACTGTTTTGCTAGTACAATTCTATCAGGCAGAAGCAGATAATAAGAATAACCAAGAGAGAACAAAGATAACTGATAGTGTTTCGATATTTGCTTAACCCAATTTATTTCCACAGAGTGTGCAAGTCTCACAATCAAATACAGCTGCAAAGCCTTTTTAAAAAAAAAATATATAAATTGACTCTTGTAATACTACTTTTGCAGTATTTGTATTTTACAATATTTGCTTTTGCAAATTTCATTTCATAAATGATAGTGAAATCCCAGTTCTGCCTTGCTTATGGCAGAAATACTTAGATAAAATGCTTAGATAACCTCTTCATCTATTTTGGGGGAGAAAGTTCGTTACAGAAGTCTATTGAAAACTCATAACATTTGATCAACCCAGAACTGCATTTTCCAGGACTTAAATTGTTTGACTAAAGACAAAGACACATGCTCTGTATGAGTTACATTATCTTTTTGACAGAATTTTCTGGTTTTGAATATGATTTTAATGCTTTCCTTTATCTAGTCCGTTTCTGTTACAAGCTTTCTGCTCTGAAACACCTCTGCTCAAGAGGTGTTTAAATTCTGATTCAAATATTCCAAGCAATATTGAATGTGCAGATATTTTCAAATGGAAATTTTAAAAATTCTTGCATTTTATTTTATTTTTCTATAAACTAAGAAGTCTTATTGAAGCCATCCATTGAAATCAACCGCTTCACCCAGACCTTTCTAGTGAAAACTCCCTTGCAGTTCATAATGTGAATGGACTTTGCAGAAATTTATTCATATATATTCATATATATTTATATTAAATAAGGATTACATTTGAGAATTTTCCACTCTGTCCATGCACAGTTGATAAATAGGGAAAATTAGATAGTAATAATGAAATTATTCACAATGACGTGTTTGGTCAGATTTAACTACCAGCTCTTTCCTCTGGTATTTTTTAAACCTGGCATATTTTAGTACTTCAGTTCTTTTTTACTTATTTCTTAATTCTAAAACAGTATTTCTTAACTGTCTCCATGCTGTGCTGTTTCTGCTGTGATACCAACTCAAAACCTGAAACTTTTAATGGGAAACTTTAAACTGTGAATTATTCTAGGATATTTTTAGTATGGAGTAATTATAATCAGGGAGAGCAGATTTGCCTTCTCTGCCTCTTGGAGATGTGAACAAGCTCCCTGCATGTGGACCAGGCTTGGAGGGCTCTGAGGGCCGGCACGCGGCACTGCTCGGCATCCCCCAGGCTGGGCACATGCTCTGGCACAGCCCTGTGGGGTGATGGCCCTGTGGGGAAACTTTAAGCTGTGAACTGTTCTGGGATATTTTTACCATGGAACAGGATTCAATTTAGCTTAAGATCCGTGGAACATGTTCTCCTATTTTAATTGCATCTTATACTGAGGGGTTTTTGTTTGCGTAGATTAAATAAGGACTGCAACATTGCAGTTGAAATTCTCCAAAAATCTGCTGAAGAAAGCAGTATACTGTGCAGTTTATTTCTAATTTAATGGCTTAGAAAATCACTTCAATTCCCATTCTCTAACAACCTGATGGAGGAGCTCAGGAAGTGACAAGACACGCAGAGTGAAGAAAATGTACAAAGCTAAGCAAACAGGGAGTGAGAAATTTCAATTCACGGTGTTACAGTGCTGATGCTTCCTATATTCACGTGACAAACTCAGGCAATAAAGGTTGTAAAATCACATCCTTCTTAGGTTTACTATTGTTTATACTTCCTAAAGAGTCTTGGGATACTAGGTTCAGTCAGACAAGGCAGAAGAGGAGTCCCAAAATAAATCATTTATTCCTCAGCATGGTATAAAACCAGTTCCTGTAAGAGCTCAGAAAAGAAAGGCCACTGTAATATAGAGGGATACAATGCAAAGGTCCCTACATATCTCTAAGGTGCACCCAGCTTTGTAGAGAACTTTTATCCCTTATCAGACAGCTACTGAACAAGCAGATCCTGTTGGTTTTGGTTTTTTACCACCTTGTCTGTAATAATCCCTTGGACCTCCAATACCAGGAAAGTCTTTCTCCCCCACTGAAGTAAACATCCAGAAATCAATACTGATTCTTGCAACTCTTCATAGAGGAGATACACTCTATCCCAGATTCCCTTTAAAGAAACTAACGTCAATAGCATGACTACTTAAAGAAAATCTCTTTTACCTTGAACCTAAGTATTTGCTATGTGTCGTGGACTATGTGGAAGGAACCTCCTTAGTTTGAGTATCCTCAAAAGGAACAGATGCAATCTGACTATGACCAATCAACTCTCAAAACTGTTATAAATATCATAATATTTCTCAGTGATATTAGCAATATGACCTTTAAAGATTAATGTCTTCTTGTCTTTGCAAACAACTCTATTTATGGCTGACCCAATTACTTAAAGAGCTCATTAATCTGAGATCTAAATTGTTAGATGGGAAAGGTTGGAGTTGTCTTTAGTCAGCTCTTCTTCTCTATTTTTGACAAATATAATCAAGCCTCCCAGAGATCAATATTCAGCTGATTTAGATTTACAATTAGAACAGGGATTCTGTCAGTGCTGGAGAAGGTAAATGATGAACAAAGCACAGGAATGAAAAGCCCAAGAGCATTTTCCAGCTTTCTGCTAGAGTTTCATTCTCTTAATTTCCCAGCCTGAAAAGACAGAGAGAAAGCTACTGAAGTAACACTGCTATCTCTTCCCAGCCTTATCCACCTTAAATCTATACCTTAATAAATATTTCAGCTCAAAAACTAAGCACTTTCCACACCCAAAAAAATAAGGACTCAAGGCAGTGCTGTGAAACCTGTGAGCCTCCAAGCTTCCCCTTGCCTCTTCAGAGACATGGCCACCTCATCCTGGTCTGCTCAGCCCTGAGCCTTGACCAAGGCCCAGTCTGGCCGTATGCTGGGCCTGAAGCAGCAACACTGATCTCTTCAAAAGAGCAAGATGCTGCAGCCATACAATGGAGCTGAAAATCCCTGCCTCACCATTGTCAGGCAGTAACATTGCTGTGTTTCCTGAATTACTCACCACTGTCTGTAACTGTAACCTGAGACAACATCACGTATTTTTTGGCATGGGAATAGCAATGTCGCCTGGGAAGACACACTCTTCTCTGCTGCCAGTTTGTCACAGCCATAAGCTCTCCTCTCTGGATCAGCTTTTCATGCATTATCAAATCCTGACCCAGCCCCAGCCTCAGGCTGACAGGAGGCAGGAAGATCCTACCTCTAGTAGCAGAGAAGGAGATGGGTTTCACGCAGGTCAACGCTCAGCTTTCGCTGGCCAACAATTCAAAGAATAAGCCTTACTGGATGTCTTCTCCTCCTGACTTACCTACCCCAGCCCTAACCCAAATGTGAGCATTAGCTGAGTTTTTAAAGGGAGGGAGGAAACGTTCAATAACTCAGCAGTGCAGGCAAGGACAGACACTTCAACTGTCCCCACTCCAGAATCCATTCTTTTTTGTTTTATATGAAGGAAACCCTAGCCTTAACTCTCGTTATATACTTCTCCTGTAGCAGAAGATTACGGCAACTCAGAATAGACCAAGTGGTTGACTCCAGAGAGACGCAGCCCTGAGGACTACTTGAAAATGCTATGTAAGAAAACCAGTTTTAGGGAAGATGTTAAATGTCCAATTATAATAAACATCTACTGAAAAATAATCACCTACTGTTAGCTGACATCAATTTAAAGTAGGAACATTCCTAAGATTGTTATCTACTGCTTTCTGTATGGATCAGCTACATTTTAGATACATCATGGGAGTAAAAAAAATTTAAAAATATTTTCTTTCAAAACTTTATAGTGAGACATAAATTGCTATAATGACACTTCACAAAATTGTGTTGATATTAATTCTTAATAGTCTTAAAATTTCTAAGCAATCCTAACTAGCTAAAAACATGTAGAGGAGACAGTCTCAAAAAAGCTGTGATGTAGATCCTCTCTATAATTTTTAGACTCAATGGATCAAAAGATATATTATATATATATACTAATAGTATATTATGTGTCTCTAAATTTATTCAGTATCAGTTCCTCACATAAAAACCAGAATAAACCTACTGTTTGGTTTAATGCCATGACCACATTCACATTAAATGTAATGTCTCTCATGACAGGTGCAACTGTGATCAGAACTGATGAGTGCTGACCCCAAGGCATAATCCTGTCAAAGCATATGCACAAATAACCTAAAAGGCATTCTAGCAACATATGCACACATGCACCCCAAATCCCATCATAACACGTTCTTGTAATGAGTCAGGTTGTGAACAGAGAGCTTTGAAGTTTTTTGCTAAAGCAATAACTGGTTCTGTCAGATACCAGTTGCTTCATTTGACAGCCATAACGTCCCTCCTTTGTCTTCATTCAGGACTGCATTGCTCCAGTGGCTAGAAAACATGACAAAGAATTGTAAAGAAGTAGTATTGAAAAAGAGTCGAAAAATACTTTTTAAAACTCTGTATGGAGATGGTTAAAACAACGAGATAAAAATGTGAGGGAAATCAATGTATATCTACCAACACATTTTTGAAAGCCAGCTTTATATAATGATGGGCTGACACAAGCTTCTTATGACCTCTGACATTTTAAGAAAAGCTACTGTCTATTTTTCTTCCCGTTTACCCTGCAGAATGCCTGCTTTCCCCCTTGCCCTTTGCAATCAGACTGGTGTTAATAAAATAAAGGGAAACAGTGAAAAATGCAGAGTAGAAAAAGGAGAAAAGTTTCTAAAAATGCTAAAAACCCTTAGCTCATGAGGCATGGGTCCTGATGGACTCATTGCTGAGGTGCTGTGCTATGCTAGTGAATTTTTTATCTAAGTGCCAGGTGGAAGGATGACACTAATAGTTTAAGTATGCATTAGAATCTGGGTACAACTTCTTTTAATCATACAGCTCCAGGAGTATTGACCATCCAACTCGTAGATACTTGATACTCTGACAGTACAGCAAGATTAGGGAAAAGTATTATACTCCTCTAGAGGAATATTCCTCTAGACACTATGCAGGAAAGAGATAAAGATTCTCCATTACAGAGCCCATTGATCTCTGCTTTTCTTTCCTCAAGATCTTATTACCTGAAATGTGCTGTTGGAGATTGTCACAACCTAACGTCACTTGCAACCACAGCTGTAACAAATATACAGGTAGCATGAACTGTACATGCGGATGCTGGGAGGACAACAAGTCCTAAAGCCTATTTAACCTGGTTCTCCTTGGATTTTCATGAAATTTCCTTCCTGAATTCTTCATCTGGCTCATTTTGCAACCTTATTCTGGCTAAACAGGTTAAGGTAGGGCCTTATAGGAACTTCTGAAAGTTGGAAGAGTGTCTAAATAAGTAACAGCTAGATGAAATCCTCTCCTCAGGAAAACGTCCTCTCTTACCCCTACATTTCTACCCCTATGCCTTCAGGCCTATGCATCATACCAAAATGTTAATAGCAAAATGAATTAGGGAAAGACAAATGAAAGAAAAGAAAGAAGAGAGAAGCAAAGGAAAACAAACTACAAAGACAAATAAACCTCAAAAATATTTTAAAACTTTTTCCCACGTTAAGAAGTCAACTAAAAGACAACCCACACCTTTCCCAAAATTTATTTCAATCAGTAGGACTACCCAAGAAGTCATGACTCAAACTTAGAAATGTCGACTCGTACCTGGCCTTCAGCAAAAACACAAATCTTTTAGTACGTTCCAGAACTCCTTTCAAGTAATCAATCAGATAAAAAAACCTTTATATCTAGGAAGTGTTTCTTACACCTTACCATTTACTTTCGTGTAGTTGAAAAAGAGAGTTTTGACTTAATAGAGATAGCAATATAAGTTATTTTAGTATTCAGCTAAAAATAGTTAGCTATTCCTTGAATGACTGTAGCTATTCTTACTGTTTAAAATTTGCATGTGATTTAGTGATGCCTTGTTCTGTTTTACATTTAGCACTGCTGGTGCTTACAAAACTGTTAAATGTTAAGAATGTCAACTAAGACTTCTTTCCGATTTTGAGTTAATACGAGAAAGTTTCTATGTTATAAATTATATATTATTTTTAGAAAATCTATGACAATTTTGTTATTGGCCACACTAGCATTTGGCATGTTCCAACAGGAATATTATGATGCACAGGTGATTTTGTTTCTGGAGGAAATCTGGACCTGTGGACTTGTTCAGCA
>NW_010393540.1:0-6976 GCF_000710305.1 Buceros rhinoceros silvestris | reverse complement strand
GCAGGGTAGCTGAACAAGTAGACCTCCATAGGTCCCTTACAACTTCAACCATTCTGTAATTCTGAGAAGTATGGGGTATTGAAAAGGGAAATTGAATTATTGGTATCCAACATTAATAACAAATAGGTTACTACAATTTTGAAACAAAATGTCCTCATTAAATTCACATTTCATGAATGCCAAAAATTTAAGAGTTTAAGCAACCTCCAGATTCAATATGCTTGCAAAGTGTAGGGCTATTTGGAAAGACATGAATATCACAAAAAGTTTCATTTTGGAGGTAGGTTTGCACTAGTATAAATCACATCATCGTCATTTGACATAATTATACAGAATTAGTGCTTACTGTTATTATTTGATTATTAGCCCCCACGTGAGCTATTTACATCTCAGTCTTGAGTAATCAGCATGATTACCTGTCTGTTGTGATAATAATTAAGTAGAAAAGCCAGCAACAAAATAATGAGATTTTTAATATTCTTTTTAGGTCAGATATAATGAACATGGAGAGTGTAATAGCGGATCTTGAATATAATGCAGTTGAGATTAATTTTTAAGAGCCTGGGTTTGTTGTTTTTTTTTTTTGCTTATAGATATTTATTTTTTGTTAAGAGAAAGCTAAAAATATTTAGGAGCAAAATAAACTAAAATGTCTGATTATAATGTGTAAGACTTCATGATATACCAGAAGAGGAAGTGACTGCTACACCTGACCTGCATTTATGCCAGCATTTACACACATGCTTAATGCTGTAGGTTACCCAGCAGATCCTCACTGGTGTGAAATATCACCCCTCTGTTTCCATTGGTGGCACTGCAGCAGTTTGCACCTACTAATGAGTAGCATCAGGAGAATTTTTTTTCTTTAAATCAAGGAGCTTATTCATCACCAGATTGTTTCCAGGCACCTAAAGTTATGGATGTCTAATGTGCATTCAAATGAGAAAGATACTTTCAGCTTAGTATCAGAATAATACCATGTAGGGCTGATCCAGGCTGCAGTCATCTCTAAAGGGAAACAATAGAAGTTTGCTAACTCTGGACATTGGAAATTAGATTTAATAATACTCTGCAAAGTACTAATACTGCAAATGTTTTAGTGTACAGCATGTGGCTCTGATCTGAAAATACTGACACCAGAGCTCATTTTCACTTGAGTAGTTCTCTGGGACAAACATCTTAAATTTATCTGGAATTCTGCAGCTGCTGTACATTTTGGAAGATTACTTATAAGTGTTCATTTTCCCAGCATATTAAACTGCTCTATCACGTTAATTTTCTGCCATTAATCTAAAATGAAGCGTTTTGCCACAATTTCTGCTCTCTTCTCAGTGTTGACATTCTGATGAACGTACAATAGGCCACAGAAGATAAAACCACTGGTTGTATGAAAAGGTTGCCTTTAGAAGACCAGACCTCTAAAGATTTTATTGGTTTCCTCTGAGCTTTGTTGATTTTGTTTAGTTAGTTATGTGCTTTTCAACTGAAGACAACTCAAAGCAACAACTTCAAGCCACATTATGAGTATATACAGAAAGACTTTTACCTCCATTATTGATGATGAGGTGCCTTGATAACATGTCCAAGTCATGCTGGTATTATTTACTACCTTCTTATAAAGTAATGTTATATGTACACTGCTTTCTGTGCTGGGAGAACTCTTTTCTTATTGCCTAACTTCATCTGAACCAGTTTTTAAACCATACCTCATGGTTTTCTTCTAGTGTTTCAAACATTTTTGCATTGTTTAATTACATTTCTGATTAAAATCTCACATTTGGTTATTTCAGGCTCACAAACTATGGTGGGAGAACTGTGTTAATCATTTACAGGCATTTTCTCTATGTAGGGCAAAAAAATCAAACATAAATTATTGATGATGCTATCTTTTGTAAGATTGAAAAATGAATATCTTTGTTTTATTAGAACAACATCTTTATGAATGGTAGATGTTAGTGGAAAATCACTAAGCTGTCCATGAATTAATGATAAAAACTTCAGGGTTTTTTAATTTTTTTATTCTGACCCCTTTGAAACACTGATTGCTTGTGAACATTTTCCAACTCAGTTCTCAAACATCTCTTTATTCAGTTGTCTGAATGCTTCATGGAGTGATAAGAAAGTCCCATACCAGTTCTCCCCTGAGGCTTTTCTCATTTGTTTTTTGTTCTTGTAACTGCATTTGTGTATTAAAGGTTACCGCGTTTTATTTCTCTATTGGTAGACATTTGGTGATGGTTTTTTACGCAGAATAGTATTGAAGGCCTCCACTCTGCAGTAAATTGCATAATTAGACCATGATAATTACAGGAGGGCTGGTAAGGCCAAAAGAAGAAACAGGTTCTATGTATAGATTAAGGAATATGCAGCATCAGTTTATTATAAACTGCCTGTTTCAAATACTCGTATATATTTCACTTCACAGACATGAGTAATTCATTGACAGTAATGGAAGTACTTGTGTCCACTTCAGATTGTTTGCTATACAGGAACGAAAATTTGTCCTCATTCGCAGTGCAGTTCCTTGCCTTTCTTCTCTCAGTGCAGTGAACCTTGTATAAGGTCTATATGTGAAGAACTATATCTTTAAACAAAAGAGAACTGTCTCCTGCTTTTAGAGAATACATGTTTTACAACCAGAATATTTTAAACCTTCTATTTGTTGGGTGGGTTGGTTTGTTTGTTTGTTTTAAAGCAAAATACAGATGCTTTTGCTCAGTGAAGAAAAATGACTGGTGTTTTGCTTTGCTTTGAGATTGGGCTTGAAAGAGGTCATTCTATACACTGCGTGAATGGTTGGAGGACAGAGTAATAGCTATTTTTTTTTCAAATATTGTTGAAGATTAAATGTTTGCAGAAAAGATTAAACTCCGCCAAACCTTCAGTATATTGAAATGAAGATGAGTTTAATGTCTAAGATTATCTTTTCAATACTTTTTTTTTTTTTAAGTATAGCTCTGTCAGATAAATATAGTTCAGATTTTTACATTTTTATAGACCATGTGAGTTCCCTGCAGGCACATTGTCTCTCTTCAGTGATTTATATAGTTTGAATTATAGGGGTTGATAAGCATTTGCAGTTCAATAGTGTAGTTAATGCTCAGCCCCTTGGGTAACAGAGCAGTGAAGCATTTACTACTCAGTGGTAGTTCTGCAACAATCAGCAGCAGTGTGACTCTATCACAGTAAATTTACATCGGTACTTCATCATCAGGAAGATGGACTTGCACTCAACATAGCCTAGCAAAGCAATTACAACGGACATTTTCCAGTCTTTTTGGGTGGCACAATGGGAGAAGTTTACTGTTGTGACCAGATCAGAAACAGAAATCACAGATGGTATATCATAAAAACTACCCAACTTTTACTTTCTTTACTGTTTTCCCTTCCAGCATAATAAATAAATAAATAAATAGATAAATTCTTGGACCAGAAAGTCTTTTGAAAGCTGAAAGCTGAAAAAGTTCCAGTACTGACAGATCCACTGCGGTTCTGGTACAGATGCCAGAGGCTCTGGGAGGGCTCCGAGCTTTTCTCTCCCATGCTTAGGAGGAACCTCCCCTATCAGGTAGGTGAACTTACAGGCACTGTAGCTACATAACACTTCTGTTCCTCTGATTGTGATGAGAGAATAGTAAGACCTGCATCAGCCAAGTAAAAATAGCTTTTTTCTCTCAAGATTTCTTCAGTAGGCCTGAAAGCATTTTGTAAAGAAAGCCAATAAAACCTTTGTATGAAAAATGGTCAAACCAGAGCAGAAAGAGGCCCTAGGAGTTGGCCACAGTCCTTCAGCAGGGCTGTGACAGAGTAAAAACTACAGCTGATGTTCCCAGGGATTCTTGCTTAATGATTTAACTGCTGCAGGTAACACTGTCCCCTCCAAAATGCACCTGGACGCCTCAGGCTGAAGCACAGCATGCAGCAAGAATAAGCACTGACAAAGTTATTTCTTCTTTTGTAAGATACAGAAGATGAGGCAGAGGAACACACAAAAGATGAAGCAGAGGAATCTACAGCAGCCAAGATGAGCTTCAGCCTAGAAAACACAGTGGAAAAGTGTGAAGTGGGATTTCTGTAAGTACCCTATCCCCACAGATGCTGTTGTGATTGTGAGAAAAGACGATTGCAGTGAATCAAAGAGGTGTAACTCTGTTTGGTGGCACGGAGTCAATACGTAATGACCATTAAATCTACACTGCATTTTTAAACCTGGCTAGCTGTACAGTATAGAGACAGCAAGCCTAAACACAGGCACACATAACTGCACCTCTCAGAGCTCTCAGATCTCCACATCCCTGCAGCTGGTAGCGTATTGCTGTAACTGAGTGCATGAGTACACTGTCTGCAAGAAGGCTTCAAGCTGAGAGGGCAAGTCAGGTTTCCAGAAGACGCCTGTGTTACGCTTTGTGCTTGTCTGCCTGCCGCAGTGTGAAAACAGCAAAAGGACATTGTGAAGAGCCTCAGAAATGCTAATGGTGACAGGCAAATGGAGAAGACTGAGGAAAGAAAAGCATGGGTTTTGTTAGAGTCAGAGACAGAGCTGCTGTCAACCCTTAGCAGTGGGAAGAATGAACACTACCCTTTGGCTGTGAATAATTAAAAAACAGCTTGATGGCATCAGGATTGGGACTGTTTTGGAATCAGCATAAAAATTAGGAGCTGCAAAAATTTCAAAGAACAGGAATCTTATGAATAATGGAGGGGTAAAATAAATGGCTGATTGACTGAGAATTGTGAGAAGATCCCAGATAAGCCATTCTAGTCAATAGTCCAGTGGACATGCATCTGCTCCTTGCAGTTGGTAGGCAAGAACATCATTCCTCCGCACCCAGCCTCCTTCTGACCTTAAAGAGTGAACTCTTAGATAATTAAGCAAGGAGAACTACTTTCATAAAGCCTGCAATGTACCCTATAGAGCTGACAAAAATAAATCTTATCCAGCAACGAAGTGTGGCTTGTTTGATCACTCTAGTCAAGACAATCAAAATAATAATGTTCCTGTCCTAGAAGGAACTCTGAGTTTAAGACTGTGAGATGGAAAAAGAACAGTGAATAAAATCACAGAGAAAAATTAAAAGATCACACTTAGAGTCAAAGAGAAGATGAAGGGGCACTTAACTCATAGCAGACCTGTTTATTACGAGGAAGAATAACAATCTCAGCAGCTTTGGGATTTGGGTAATTGGCCAATTTCTTCATCTAAAGCTAGAAGGCAGGTATCTTTTTGGGGATAATGGTAGTAATATTTGAATAATTTCAGTGGTGATATCAGAAGAAAGTTGAGAATAATGAAGGATTCATTAGATCAGGATTCAGAATCTGTGGTCTCAGAAATAGGAGAGGAGCAGATGTAGGAGGAAGATGCGGTATTAGTGTAAGACTCAGTGCACATGTATGTAATCCGAAGAATCCGTATCGGTTTATCTCTGATAAAGAATTTACCTCTGCTGTTACCTCCACCCTCTTTCCCGCATCACAGGATGCCTACGTCAATGGGAGTGAGACGTGGAGTTGCACAATGCAAATAAGGGCAAAGGTGCCACACAAGACATCTGTTGTAAGTCACAGTGTCTATGATTGAAAGAGTGGATGTCTTCAACAGATAGGAAAAAAATATTTCTTTATACTTTGAGCAACTGAGAGACAAATTGTTGATTCAGTCAGAATGGCACTGTACCAGTCTACTCCTAAAGGCTCTTTCCAGAGCAGAATCATATATGGAAACAATTTTGGATAACGGGCTGTAAAATATATTCCAGTGATCAACCCCATGCTGGCAGAGATCGAACTAGACAGTTTAACAAGTCTTCTCTTCCTAATTTCTCTCTGCCTGTGTTCTCTCTGCCACATGGAATATGGCAGGCTCCAGAGGCCTTCAGTGCTGGAATGTGACCTGGCGAGCTACTCTTATAAATGTCTCAGACAAGAATCAACACTATTTATCCAAAGAATACTATTTCACATGTGACATACATGTTATGTGGCAGAGGTGAAGGGGATCTATGATTGGTATTTCTTTTTTACAGAATAACTGATCAACATTTGAAGCCATAACTCAGAATCAAGTACAAGTTTGATGATCAGGCAGCAAATGAAAAAGGCAATTGAGTTGTACTTGCAAATTATGTCTTTACCTTGAACACAATGCAATGGTCTAACTGTGCTGTAGACTTGGCTTTCTTCAAAGTAATTTGATATTGATCAGCCGTCAGCTGTAATGCTAACAACAATCAAACTGATCAAATGCAATGCTATGCAGGTATAGCTTTTCAGGCATATTATTTCTATAAGAAATCATCACATCACAGAGAAACAGAGGACTGGCAAAAGTGTATTTATCATGCTTAGTTTCTTTTTCTCCCTTCTGATCTCTTTGTACTGAGTTTTATTTTTAGCATTTGAAAATGGCTGAGAAATACGGGGCTATTTCAGAAATTCTGTGAACATTGGTTTTTCTGGTTTGTCTCTTTCAATCCTCTTAAATGCACTGACAATGTAAACAAAGAATTCAAAACAGACATTTCCATTTAATTCAATCCCTGAAATTCAGTAAGTTCTCTAAATTCAGTGGAGACTTTTCTCATTTACTTTAATGAAGAGAGTGTTCCGCTCTTGTCAAAATTCATATTTATAAATGGATACATTCACCTGGCTTCTCCTTCATAACTCCCTATGTTATAGGGCTGACAGCTGTGTCCATTTCCAGTGTAGCAGCACGGCTTTTCTGTGGCTTACCAACTCTACATACGATTTGCAGCTGATCAACCCAGTGGCCACATAAGCTGATATATACACTTGCATACATAATTCTATTGCTTCTGCTCTGACAGTAAGATTGATCCAAGGTCTATTGTCATCTAGAAAATTTAACGGTCTTTTGACGAATATAACTTGTGTTACATTTCTACAACCAGGCACGTTTTGAAAGTCCAACCATACACCCTGCACTGCCAGGGTCCCTAAACCATGCCCATCA
>NW_010393539.1:630-1104 GCF_000710305.1 Buceros rhinoceros silvestris | reverse complement strand
TTCCACAAGGGCAAGAGCCAAGTCCTGCCCATGGCCAGGAACAACCTCGTGCCCCACGGCAGGCTGGGGGCTGCTCCCCTGGAAAGCATATTCTCAGGAAAGGCCTCAAGGGCTCTGGTGTTCAGCAACTCGACCATGAGGCAGGAATGGGCCCTTGTTACAAAGGTGTGTTCTTCAGGGATCTCTCTTCGGGTATTTTCTTTATCTTGTCTACCTTTAAAGAATATCTAACAACATTCTTTATGTCCTTATAAAGACATATTAATGTATTTTCTGATGATCTGGATGAGAGGATCAAGTGCACCCACTGCATGTTTACAGAAAACAGTGAGCTGGGTTGGAGTGTTGATCTGCTGGAGGGTCAAGAGCCTCTACAGAGGGATCTGGACAGGATGAATTGATGGGCCAACGCCAATGGGCTGAGGTTCAACAAGGCCAAGTGAAGGATCCTGCACTTGGGTTGCACCAAGACCC
>NW_010393539.1:0-523 GCF_000710305.1 Buceros rhinoceros silvestris | reverse complement strand
GGTTCACAAAGGCCAAGTTAAGGATCCTGCACTTGGGTTGCACCAAGCCCCTGCAAAGCTCCAGGCTGGGGGAATAGTGGCTGGAAACTGCCCAGGGAAAAGGATGTGGGGGTGTTGGTCAAGAGCTGGCTGAAATTGAGCCAGCAGTGTGCCAACAGCATCCTGCCTTGTACCAGCATTCGTGTGGCTAGCAGGACCAGGGTAGTCATCATCCCCCTGTACTCAGCACTGGTGAGGCCGCAGTTAGAATCTCGGGTTTTTGGTCCCTCACTCCAAGAAGGACATTGAGGTGCTGAAGCATGTCCAGAGAAGGGCAACAAAGCTGGTGAAGGGTCTGGAGAACACCCCTGATGAGGAGCAGCTCTCAGCACTGGGGGTGTTTAGTCTGGAGAAAAGGAGGCTCTGGGGAGAACTTCTCACTCTCCACAACCCCCTGACACAAGGCTGGAAAAAGGGAGGGGTCAGTCCCTTCTCCCCTGTAGCAAGTGATCAGACAAGAGGGAAAGGGTTCAGGGTGCACCAG
>NW_010393538.1:59969-64032 GCF_000710305.1 Buceros rhinoceros silvestris | reverse complement strand
CCGCCCCTTCCCCGGCCCGGGAGCCCACCCCGCCGGGAACAAGGGCGCCCGCGTTGTAATCGAGGGGTTGCAGAGCTTGGGGATGGGGGGCGGCGGTGGCTCCCCCGCCCCCTTCGCGTTAGAAGCGACTTTGAAAACAAACGCGACATCCTTTTAAGGAACCTGCGAAATCTGAGCTGAGCGTCGGGTTTGTTGTTTGCTTTGTTGGTGCTTAGGGGAAAAAGAATACTGGATGGAGAGTTAAATGTGCCTATGATAGAAAATTAGGGATTTAACCGTTTTCTTGGACCTCGATAAATCGCTAGACTTCCCCTCTTTAATGGCCAAGCAAACCGTGCTACTAAATAACACAGTGTCAAAGTAGCCGTGTTTATAGAAATATTTGAAATTTTAAAGTGAATACTTTTTTTACCAACAAACAATAATTTCTCTTAGAACTTTGCAGCGGCCTTTTACCTTGCACTCTACAGTTTCTCCTGATTTTGACTTCTCCGCACTGTAATGTGACGACACAAAGGTTTTTGAAAATGTCCAGCAGCATTATCTGCTGCTTTTGTTTTGAAGGAGAACACAGTCCTTCGTGCTAAAAAGTCATTCAAAAAGATTAATGACTGTAGGATTCCAATCTTGCAAACACTTGTTCTTTAAGGTAAGAACTATTCGTGTCAGTAAAGGTTTCAAGATTAGAACCTTAAATATGCGACTTTTTTAACTACTCGCCCCTTAAAACTGGTCTTCTGCTTTTGTCTGGCCTTGGGCAAAGTTCTGCATGGACTCAGTGGGATTATTTTTGCTTTCTTGTATGAGAACTACACTTTCACTTCTTAAACTACTTCTTGAGTTAAGGGCAGGATTGATAATCTATTATTTTCACCTTTTTTTTTTAATTGTGTATATATATACGCTTTATATGCTATATATGAAGTATCTGCATTTCTTCTACAACAACAGTTCTGCTGAAAAGGAAGTAAAAGTAACGAATCTTCGGTAGCGCACGTCTCAATATGTTGATTTTTCCATCTGTGTGAGCGAGTGGTGTAAAACTGTTCCACAAGTTCTCCAACTGTGGTTTATAAAGGTATGATTAAAGCCAGTATTTTTTCACAGTTGAAAATATGAATGGACTTCTAGGCTGTGAATGGTGCGTAAGGACCCACCCTTCTGGGACAGGCTCTCCTCTGGGGTGAGTTTTGTGTAGTGCCATTGACTATGGTACATTTGTGTCGGTCGCTCCTTCCTCCGCCATCAGTGTCCAGCCCGCTGGAATCTCACAGGTTTTTTTTCTGGTAACATTTTTACTTACAAACAATTTTTTTAGATATATGTGTTATGGAGGGAGTTGGTACTGACAGAAGCCTGAGGTTACTTTGGTTGTTTCAAAACCCTGCAGGGATTAAAGGCTGCTTTACTGGTATTGTTAGCTTGAAACAGATGACACGTGCTTTTGGAAAGTGTTTGTCAAGCAGAAGTCTTCCACATTTAAGGTACAGATAACTTTGTCTCGGGATTTCTGTAGTTTTAGTTCAGGTGGACTGCCTGGCTGTGAATTTTCAGTTAAAGGTAGGGTCGTTTTACTAATGTGCCTTTTTTTACTATGCCTATCAGATAATTGGTATATTTAGATTTCCTTTGGGATTGGCGATGTATTTTAACCTTTTTTGTGTAAAATTCTTAGTTATTTTTTAAGGTTAATGTTAAATGTTGCTTTTACAACCCCAAGTGGTAGAAATGCTTTTCAAAAAACCACACATCTTGGAGAGCCCAGTGGGTGTCGTTCCGTACACCAGTGCTTTAATGACATTTTGGTTGATACACATCAAACTTTTCACTGCTGTTTTTGTGAGCCCCAGAATTACCCTGCATGCTTTTTTTTAATTAAATAAGCATCTCTATTAGAAAAAGTGGCTTGCTGAAGATGTGAAACCAGGCTAGGCGTCTGTTGGTTGTTTTTCCTTGCTCCTTATAACCCTGCAGTTTCATTATTGCCTTAAGCCACCTAACTGTAGACTTTTGCTAGAAGCAGCAATCCCACCATCCCTGCATCCACTCTGGCCTCCTGTTCCCACCTGGACTCCAGTGTCAATTCTGCTGCCTTGTAGCTGCAGAAGGAATTGCAACCCTTTGCTCTTTGAGCTGAAAATCAGTAATGTATTTTGCATGTTTGCATTTCATTTGTATTAGCAAGTTCATAGGACTTGAACGAAAATTGGAGTGAAGTTGAGGAGAGCCCTGGAAGCGTGCAGCCTGAGGAGATGCAGAATAGGAACGCTCCGTTTGGCGTCAGAACAGTGGTAGGTGTAATGTTGAAGGAACTAAGCCAAAATAAAACAGGAGGTCTTGTTCCCTGAACTCCTGTTTGGTCTCATTGATTTAACTAGCCAGTTCTGAAAAAAGGGCAGAGCGAGACTTCCACGAGTGCTTGCAGGACCTCCCTTTTTGCTGGTGTACACTCATCGTGAGTGCACCTTGTACCAGTGCTGTGCTTCCTCCAAAAGAGCTGTGGTCAGTCCAGTCCGGCAGATAGTGGGTCTGTCTATCTCTGTAACTTTTTTTAAAACAGGAATATTGGAGAGTAAGTTTCCTATTGCCATTGGCAACATTTAATTTGTGACTGCCCTGCTGGTGTCTAACTAGCAGGTATAATTGAGCTGTCTCCTTTACCAGGCACACCTCGTACTTAATGCTACAGGAGGATGACGTTAAACTCCCTTGAAGAGTGACCATGATTTAAGTGTCCTTAACAGACCCTACGTAATGTATATTGGCTGAACTTGGTGGCTGCTTTCACTAAAGTTCAGGGCCAACCAGTGCTACATCAAATAAGCCATGAACAAGCTTCCGTGCTTCAAAGCAAGCTGTGTCAGTAATGTTTCTTTCTCTTTTAAAGACACTTGAAAAATACTTTCACCAAAATAAACCACTGAAATGTCATGAATGAACTGAGAAAAGTTTTTAAAGAAATCCTTATTCATCTGCATTGATGGTATTAGTTCAGTGCTGCAAAGCACTGGTTACCTGTGCCATACCTGCAGAGTTAAGAAGTCACTGGGACTTGATTGACCTTGGCTGATGATGATGGAGGTCGTCATCATCACCCAGCCGAGCTCTGTGCAGGACTCCACGTGTCTGAGAGCGGGTAGGACTGAATTCTGTCTGTGCAGGGTCAACGAAATTCTGCCGGGTGCTGCATACGCATAACCTGGGCAGATTTAGTAGAAACATTGAAAATATTGAGGTCTGGCTCCTGCTAATTTAACATAAAGTCAGAATGATGTTGTAGCTAATAAAAAGCAAGAGTGATTATCTTCAAACTGTTCATTGACACAAGTTGTGCTGTGGCTGGCTAAGGTGCACTGTACTGTAGATGCAGCGTGTTGCTGCTGTGTGTTAGAGCCTGCCCTTCTTCTCAAGGAAAGTGGTACAGAAGTACCTAAATTGAAGAAGGCTTTATTTATATACATGTATTCCACACAGAACTTCTGTCAGGGGTGAGCGTCCTCAAGTGTAAGAGACTGGGCAGCTCTTCAGGGTTCTGCTGACAGGCTACACCGGTCCGGGTGGTTTGGGAGAAACTGTGCGTGTGCCAGTTTTTAACTGAGAAAAAAGTATGTCCTGGAATTTTGGTAAATATTTATCTTGTACTGGTTGACACTGATGAACAGAGCCTATCCAGTAGCAAAGCTCTGTGTTTAATAGCATTTGATCAGGATCCTAATAGTAAAGGTGTATTTTATATATGTAAAAAATAGAGGTATCACTTGAATTTGTAGCTGCTTTTCTTGTAAATGCATCTAGGTATTTATTTTAGAAAGAAAAATAGCCAAATGGCACTAAAAAAATGCTGTTCAACTGTGAGGAAATCATTAACACCTTTCGGTAACTGTCAGTTATTGCATAGATTAATGGCTGATTAAAGTAATTCGGCATTTTCTCTTGAAAATGGTGATTTGCGCGCCACGTACCCTGATAGTACGTACACAGCCCAAGTGCACCACGACTCTACCCAGTTCCCTTAAGGTACGACTGACCAAGTGGGTACGGCTGGTCCCGCCACACCGGGGAG
>NW_010393538.1:58524-59725 GCF_000710305.1 Buceros rhinoceros silvestris | reverse complement strand
TGACAAAGTGGGTACGGCTTTTCCTGCCACACAGGTGAGAAGAAGGAGGGTATCAATATTAGTTACGTTGTAACAGAATGAATTATTTGGCACATTAGTCTAGCGAGGACTGAATTAAGTGAAGAAAATACCATTTATCTTTATTTGTAGGTTGTGCTTCAGGTCATTATTGATTTCCAAATTTCAGGTAGTTTGTTACCACAGTGACATTAACAGGAAGCAATTTATCTTTTCTTCAGTGATTGGGGGAGGATATGTTAGAAAAAAATGGAAAATTCAGTGTAAGAAAGAATATGCTGCATGTGAGAAAATATTTTTAAAGGGAGTATTAGCTGTGAAAGTAATGTTTGAAAAACTTACAAATATAAAATGTAAATTCAATTTCAGTTTTCTCTATTTTTTCCATTTTCTTTGTTTTACAAAATGAAACTATCTACTTTTTCTAAGAAGGTATAAATTTCTAATTTCACAAAAAGGAAACTTTGTAAACTTACTTTCTCTCCCGTCAGCTTAGCACTTGTGGGTCAGCATTTTACCATGAACCGTTGATTTCTTTACAAATAGGATATAACCTACTGTAAACAAATAATTTCAGAATTCCTCTGGAAATTTGGAGAGATTGAGCAAGGGTTTTTTTTTTACCACCTGGTTTTGTTTGTGTTTTTTAATTCTCAGGTACTGATAAGGAAACACTGCTTTGGGGGAGCTGAGCAGAACGCCGTGTGCGCTGTAGGCGTTTCTGCTGGCTCTCCTTCATCCTCTGCGAGTGCTCCTCCTCCATTTTGTTTTCCTTTTTCACAAGTTTTCTGGTTGTGCTCTCTCTTGACCCCACTGTGTGAGAGCTGGTGGCCACACAGGACCTTGGTAAGATCAGAGACTACTGCTCTTGGATTAAAAGAGGAGCGCACAGAGTTGGGAAAAAGGCTGCAAAGGTGACAAAAGGAAAGCGAAGGTCTGCTGTTTTATCGCAAGCCAGGGCTTGAGGTTTTGTACAGATGGTTCAACGTTTAATATTGAAAGACGGCGCAGCTATTTGTAAAAACTCCCTAAACAGATTTCGTTAGATCTGTTTTTCTATTGTGATGTGCTATCGCCGTTCAGAAAAAATAAGAATAGTTAAAAGCACGCTCAGTCTGAGAAGGCAAATGCCAAACAGAATGATTATTTCCTTTCCAGTTTTCTGTGTTTCAGACAGGTTTCC
>NW_010393538.1:57146-58419 GCF_000710305.1 Buceros rhinoceros silvestris | reverse complement strand
CCCTGCAACATAATTTAAATATTAATCAGTCCTTGCAAATGAATGCCTTTTATTTATTCCTAGGAAATGGCATTGTTGATCTGTGCATGAATACACTTTTTCATTTAGACCTTGACTTTAACTTAGCGCTTTGTAATAATCGTGTTTTTAAGCCTTATATTAATATATTTAATCTATTTCTCAGAATTAGTACTCCAGGTTCAGTGTTCCGTAGAACAGTTTTAATTTACAGAATATAAGCAGAAAATACTTGTCCTTTTGTGATGAAGTATGCTTATACCTGCTAGTTAAGTAGATGAAGCTCTTTAAAAACATTCTAGGAAGTGCTTCTTCGGACAAACATAACAAATGTACATTCCTCTTGTCTTTACATCTCCAAGTCACATCCAGCTTTAGTCTGATTTTTGTCTTTCCTTTGATAGCACTACCACTTGTTAACATAGCTGGCGTTGCATTTCCCTGTTCATCGGTTGTGATTCTCCAGGTACAAGGGGAGGCATTGACAAGTTTTGCGAAATAGGTACAATATCTGATTGTAGCATCTCCTGAACCTGTGTTCAGTGACTTGAAACAGATTTTTAAGAGAAAATCTGCATTGTGTTTGCTATTTTTCTGTACCTGTGGGTCTACTTTTTACAAGTCTGACTGTGGATTCAGTTTCTTGGCAACTGCTTGTTGATTGTATTAAAAAGTTGTGCAAAGATTTCTGTCAGGATCCGGAGCTGAGAGAGGACCGCTGCTGAGCTGTGCTCACAGATACCAGGGTACAAGTTTTCGCTTAAATTAAGACATGGGGCAGCTAAACGTAATTGCTGCAAACACTCGCCCCATCAGCAGCGGAAATTCTCCCTTATTAACTGAACCAGTATTACTCACTTTGTTGGCTTCAAGACTGCATATAGTGATAAAAAAACCAGGGTCAGGAGCAGGCTGAGGCAGCGGAGCGTGAGCCTGAGAGATAGCATGTTGTTCCCTATCATTCTTTTCTCCCCACAACAACTGCTGTTGCATCTGGCACATCTGGCAGAAGTGCGTATGCCCGCTGGCCTTGCTCCAGCCACCAGTCTGAGCACAGCTACCCTGTCTTTTGGGAGTGGGGCAGAGAAGAAAGGGGAAGAAAGAATTTTGCCAGATGAATGTTAAATTACGCTGTGCCACCCTGCTTCAGAGCCAAGGAATGGTGCCCGAGCTGTTCAGTTAGTGATACGTATGTAGCCTGAGACTCGGAGGGTTGGAGAGGCAGGAGAGGCTTTGAAATGGGTGCATGGGGGGG
>NW_010393538.1:54956-56935 GCF_000710305.1 Buceros rhinoceros silvestris | reverse complement strand
CCCGGGCTGTTGATTTATGGATGCGTATGGAGCCTGAGGCTCGGAGGGGTGGAGAGGCAGGAGAGGCTTTGAAATGGGTGCATGGGTGGCTGCCAGCAGATGTAGTCAGGAGCCCGTGAATCACAATGTTTGTCGTAACAGTAAAATTTTTGTAGCCCACACAGTTTTGTTGAATTTTTTTATTATTCATTTTCTCCTCACCTTTTTGTTTAATAATAACAGACCGCAAAGACACCTATTTTTGTTCCCTTTCCAAAAGGATTAGAACACAGTACGCTTTAAAAGATGCGAGGCCCCACAGCGGGTAGGTAAACCCGCGCAGGGGTTGGTTCGTACCTGGTTAAGGACAGCTTTGCAGTAGATCTACCTTGTGCAAGTGGGACAGAGGCTTGGCAGCAGCGTGGTTTTGTGTTGCCTTGAACCACAGGTGAAGGTGTCCCCAGCTGCCTCCTGTTTAATGTGCTTGAGTGAAGGACTTGGGCCATGTGGGAGGTAACAGCAATTCACTAAGCACACGTGCAAATGCCATGTGTGGATGCACTGACTCATGTTAATGTAATTACCTCATTGTAATTGAGTTAAGTACAATCGATTTAACAGTAGTGAAGATGAGCCCACAGTTACAGTCTAAAATGTGAGTTCATATTTGGTTGTCAGAGTTACCGATTCCTGCAGGAGGCTGATAATTTTCTTCACAATACAGTGAGTGAAGAATGTGCTTAACTTCAGCCACATCCAAAGTCCAAGTGGCACTTACCCAGGATGGTAGCTTTCATTTCCTTGCATATATTGCAATATATATCTGCAATATATAATCCTGCACGTACTGCCTGAGCTATCGATAATACACCTTTCTCAGGGTGGGAGGTAGCGGCATATTGTGCGCAGCACCGGTTTTACTGGGTTAGCTGTTCTGTACGCTGAGTTCTGATACTGAGGTAGAAATACCTCTTCTTGTCACTTAATTGCTTTGGGGGGGGATCTCATGGCAATAATTTCTAAAGCCCTGTGGTTCACTGTTCTGCAAACTTTTCTCAGAAATGTTTTTCACTCCTGCTTTATATTAGTTCCCAGACATTAGGAAGCTCAGCTGTTCACCCAGGCTTATTCCAACAGGAGCTGCCATCTCTAATTCAGTATGATAGCATTTACTAATCCGTGATTTTAGAGGCAGTGGGTGTATGAAGATTACATGAGAAAGGGGTTGAAAAAAGTTATCTTGATTGGCTCATCAGCTAATGAACTTAACAGATGTGAATTGTATAGATTTGGTATGTTACGTTAATACAAATGGATTCACATCTTAGTGAAGTGGTTTTCTCACCTGGAAAAATTTTGGGGTTTTGTGTAGAGATCTGTACTGGTCTTTGTAGTTGTCGACAGAAAGATTTTTGTCACAAATGCCAAGTTTTCCATGAAGAGTTTGTCTTTGTCCTTCTGAGTTCTGACCGTAGTGTGTGACTAATGGAACAGCCCACAATGAAAAGTATTTTAAATTGCTATTATTTGCTAAACTTCATTTATCTTTTAAAGGTTTAGGTGACTGGTACTCTCAGGGTCTGATTTGACATCACGATTTTGCCAGTTTAGGTTAGCTGCGTCAGAAGGAGCAGTCCTACCTGCTTTGCTCTTTTTGCGCTGGCCCAGACTCCAGCATGAGTCAGTTCGGCAAACTAAACCTGCTTTAAAAACAGAACAAACAAACCCCCACAAAAGCCCACCTTTTTTTGTAGAATTAATTTTGTGCTGGCATTTCTACCTGAACTAGTGATGACTCAGTTGAATCCCAAAGCTGGTACTTGAGGTGGAGGGAGGAAGCTGCAGCTGTAGCAGAGAAGCGCAGAAGGGAGCTGCTCCCTTTTCCTGAAAAGGCCATCATTTAAATGAAAAATCATGTTGATGATGAGTAACTCTAACATTGTAGTTTTGTTGTCATTCCAGAAATACTTGGTTTCTGAAAGATACTGTATTTGGAAGAG
>NW_010393538.1:31947-54864 GCF_000710305.1 Buceros rhinoceros silvestris | reverse complement strand
AAGAGCGTCTTTCATAAGTATTCTGCAGATACTCTATGTGTATCTACACAGAGATACCCATGTCCCTGTCTTTGCCCACACATTAGGAGTTCAGTGAGGTACTGCAGATTCAAGCTGCTGTTCAAAGAACCAGGTTTGGTTGTATTGTTTTTTATTTTTGAGAACCAAAATGCCATTTTTGGCAAAAAAGCTTCCCTAGATAGCTTCTCATAGCCGTTCTTATGCGGAGCATTGCTGGGAGTTTTCTGTCGCTGCCTTGGCCACGCGCTTACTTGACTGGTCATACGTAGGCAGTTCTGTGTCCCTTTCACCAGACAACAAATGGCTTTGCTATTGGCTTCGGTGGTATATGCGATAGACCTTCAGTCTGTATTATGTCAGACAATGAAAAATGGGTTGGGTAAGTGTGTTATTTCCCAGGACAGGTACCTGTGAGCACATTCACAGTATATGCTTGCTTTGATGAGAAAGAGAAGTTTTTAGATGCCCATTTTCCTTATGCACCCTTCAGAAGACAGGGCAGAGGAACTGTTAGTTTTAAAAAGCTGCACCCACAGGACAATGATCACCATTTTTACTAAGAAATCTGTTCATTCACTCGAGGTTATGTCATCGTAGAAAAAAAGCATGTCTTAAGCTGGGGTCCGTTTGGTGGTTTATACTTTAACTCTCTTCTAAATCAACAGCTGAACTGAAAATAAGACCATTTTACTGATACAAGACTAATTCTTGCATCTTCAGCTGTTTCTAGTTATAGTTGCTTACAGGAGGGAAGCCTGATGTCTTGAGTCTGTGGAGAATCACGCATCCCCCAGCTCTGCATCTGTTTTTATGGTGTCTCTTCTGTGCATTAAAGGTCCAAATTCTGCCAGGAGCTGTCTCCTCCCTCTCTTTTAAGTTTCTCACGGTTGTTATTGGCCTCAGGGGCTTAATTCTCTGGAAGCACAGAGGGTGATTAATCAAGCTAATTTGTGTTAACTTTAAAAAACCCAAACAATCAAATTTTGTGTAGTCTTGACTTTCTGTTTTCATGTTAACATTTTTTTGGAATGTCTTATCTCAAAAATATCTTGCCTGTCTACATACCAGACATTTATGCACCTGATTACTTTGAAGAATATTCCTGTGTCTACAGAACAAAGCCAGCCCTAAGAAATCCCACATGCTATACAAACTGCAGATAATTCATGAATATAATCTTAAGATTTCCATGCATTCTTAAAATAACTATTTACATGACGTAGTGGTAATGTCTAAGTGGTCTGGGAGGTGCAGAAGTACTGTGTTAGCTGCAAAGAAAAGAGCTGGTTTACTAATTTGTCCTTAAGAGCCGTTGAATTGAAGGGGTATGTGTGTAAGAAAGTGAGATAGATTATGCAGGATTGGCCTCAAAATGATTCACATCTGTTCACCTGAGCATGTGTAGGAGCATCTCCTAAATCTTGTGTTGTTTTGCGGTTGGTTTTTTTTTTCCCTGTGTATCTGTCCACGAGCACGTTTTGCATATGAGCAGAAAGTTTACCAAGCCTGCGTGGTCTTGTAGACCATTTATCTGTATCTTGGAAGAGACGGTTGTTTGTCTGTTGTAACTGTCCTGTACGAGCTTTTCCATGGGGTGCTGAAGCGCACTCTGAGGATGCTTCAAGCTCATGGTTCAGTCTCCTGACCAGCTGTGGCCTTGTCCTGGTGCCTGCTGGCTGTGTTGCTGCACAGCCTGCCAGGCCTTCATGCAGTAATTGAAGCAGCCTCATATCCACACCTGGAGAATCACTGTGTTCTCTGACACTGAAAAAGTGGTGCAACGTCTCGGTGGTCTTCTCCCTGCTGCGTAGAGTGGTGATCAGCTTCTGGAATGAGTGCGGTACTTCTTTGTTGATTCAGCCATTAGTAGTGTGTTTTTGGAACCTTAAAAATATCAAACAAGCAGATTTATCAGGTTAAACTTGTCAGCATCGTGAACAGAAATGCAAGAGCTCTGCTAAAGAACGTTTGTCTGATTAGAGACATTTATTATTGCATTATCCAAAATTGCTGGGACTATTTGTCAGGAGAAGGTCTTAGCCTTGCATGGGTATTGATATCTTCATTGTCCTTTGGTCAGTGAAATTCTTACCTGCTATTTAGTCTATTTATGCTTTTAATCCTACCTGTGCTTAATAAGAGAAAATGAGACGCTGCGTTGTTACAGCTGAGGCAGGCAGGTCTGCGCCCCAGCTCATCCTGTGCAGTTTACAGGGTTTTCAGGCCTCCTCCCTCATGGCGGGAGGGGGATGTGCAATCCAAATCGGTATTTCTTCCCTGTTGTTGTGTGGTGCCTGGATGACTCCTGACAACCGGTAGATCCTGCTTGTCCCCTTTCTTATCTGCAGCAGTTTTGAGTCTCCACCTGAAGGTGGGGAGAGTTTTGACTGAGTCAGCAAAATCTGACTCAGCTTAAAAAATGAGCATGTTCTCCAGCTATCCAAGCCTGGTGCAAGTAGAGCAACAGCGTCTACTCTGTGTTCTCACCTCTGTTCCTTATTTCTCCTCTAATTCTATCTTATAGTACTTTCAGGTATCTAATTAAGGCGGAACAGGGATGGCTTTTCAGGTGGGACTGCCACTTGTTGAGAACAGTCTGTTTGCTACTACTGTATTTTGGGAGCGTGGTGTGGTGTTTTTGAGATTGCAGAATACAGTAGCAACAAATCTGTCCTGAGGATTCAGCACGTTCCTAATCAAGGTTTTCCAGTTATTTCACATAACAGTGGGATCTACCATCTTCCAAAACCGCATTTCCCAAAGCCAGGTCGTTCCCACGCGTGGGCAGTTTTTCCCGGTAAGTTTACATCTCCACAGCTGTTTGTACAACTGAGAGTCTACGGCTGCACAAACACTCAGGTGAACCTACTGGTAATCATTAGAGTGCATGTAAGCACAGCTTAGGCGATCACTCAGTAGCTGTTCTTCTCCTGTGCCTCTTCTCCCGATCCTCTCACTTCCACTCCCAGTGGGATACCTCTGTGGAAGCTGCTGGTCCAAGAACTGCTGGGCACGTGCATCCCGCGTGGGTACTGCCTGGATTAAAAAAAGCATTTGTGGTTAAACACTGCACATATACCCGTTACCCTGCAGCGCAAGACGTACAGCAGGCGTTTGCCGAACTCAGGTTACTGGCAAATAGTTTTTTCTGCCAGCAAGAGCTTTCTAGCTAACCTTTTATTATACTTGCTAACGGGCACCCTGTGTGGCCCGGCGTTTAATTTGGCCTCTGTTTGGTTTATCTGTTTGATCAAGCGAGGTTATGCAGTTGGCTTTAAGTGACACGTGCGTTTGCACACGCACATACACACACACGTGTATAAACTGTGATAAGGGAAAATGGAGTTTGTACGGTCGGGGAGAAAAAAAAACTTGGAAAGTACTGGAGCTCAAGTTGCACATACAGCTGCAAGTCTAACCCCTTTTTATTTCCCTCGCTGTAGTTTGTACTTGCTTGACTTTATGATCACTCACTACCCCCTAATGTAATAGGTTGTGCTTTCAGCTACAAATGGCTGCACGTTCAAAGCAGCCAGAAAATAAATGTTGGTTGAATACAATCCTAAGAAACATCGCTGAAAGGGGTGTAAATAAAGAAATAACAACAATATTTTTTTTTTCCCACAATTCAGCTGTGTTGTGTTTTTTGCATCACAGTTACTACCCGATGTACCTCTGATTTTAGCCTTTGGAGCTTTCTCTTTCAAACAGTCCAATAAAAAGCGGAGCCTGGAATTTGTTTACTCCTGGTATTAAAAGCGAACAGCGCACAGAGCAGGCAACTTTTATTGGACCTGTAAAGGAGCAGTATAGATGGCAGAGATTTCAGGCTGTTTATCGGGGTTTCACGGGTTTGGGGCTACTGAGCTTTCGGTGTGGGGAGGGGAGCGTTGGCAGCTTTCGTGGTGTTAGGCAGTTTGTGAGACCCAGACCATTGCACGGCTGCAGTGAAAAGGCTGAGCGGAAACATAAATTCATTGTACCGAAAAGCCTTCAGGTTTTATACAGTTCTGTTTTTTCTCCCATATGAAGTGTAATCTTACGAGGAGGGAAACTCTTCAGCCAGAACCCAGAGGGATAAAATCATTATGTAGAGGACTGTTGTAATGTTATTACACGAGATAGAAATAAACTTCCCAGAAGTTAAGAAATGTGACTCCTGCAAAGCTGGTGGCCCTGGTCTTGCAATACCTTGTCCTGGAAAGGGTATTTGGAAGAGAAGATCCTCATTGTTTTGCTCCCTTTGTCAGCCAGGGTCTGCAACCCCAACAGGCGGTGGAAACCCGAGCGTGCCCTGTGAAACAGGGCATTTAGCGTGGAGAGAAGGACGGGGGAGAGTCTATAGCTCACATCATGATGCTGAAAGAATATTACTAGGAGATGCAGCTAAACCGTAAATGCGGGTTTGGAAGGATTTTTCCTGCGGAATGTTTGCCATATAGCTGCATCAGTACTAGTCACTGGGCTGAGTTTCATAAGATGTGTCTGGCATGTGTGAGGTGTAACCAACCCACAGAAGAACACGTTCAGGATTAACCAGCTGATCCTTCCGGGTCTGCTCTCCTCCAGGAGTGTTGGTGGGAGCTGTGTCAGCAGATGTATGGGAAGGGCTTGTCCTTAAGGAACCCCTCTGTGTCTTCCTGCTGCAGCTGGACTGACCCTCTCTCAGGAGGCTTCGGAGAACATTTACATTCTGTGACCGAGCCTGCTAAAATTAGGGCATAAACCCGACAGATTCAATATTGGAGTCTTAAATAATATTTAAGTAGTGTTGCATTGTGTAATCTGAGCAGAAGCAAACATTACTGTCATTTGATTAATGCAGTTGTATGTGTGATATTCCAGTTTCACAACCACTTCCTTACTAAATATAACTATACGGGTAAAATACCGTTTCAAAAGTAAAGTTTTTCAGTCGTTTCTGAATACTTCCCCAATAGCTTTGCTAATACATTTAAATAATTTATCTTTTGAGTTAAAATACTTTGTCCTTTTCCATAAAAATCGCTTTAATCTGCCTTTCATTTACTTCAGAAGAGTTTTTAAATGCTGTCATTGAAAATTCCGAGGTGTTTCACCGAAATACAGGGCCTGTCCTTTGTAACAGAATACAGCTTACGCTTTGATAACAGAAGTGGCTCCAAACCATCAATTTATGTCAGCTTTTAAAATGCAGCTGTTTAGACAACTCTTCAGAGCTGTTTACTAGATCCCAGTAAAGTTACAAATTAAATACTCTCCCAAAGAAGAATTTGAAGGTGCTGCTTTTTTTGAATCATCAACTATATCTCCTTCTGCTGCTATTTCTAAAAATAGTTTAAGTCACCCACTCATTTCCAGAATGTGTTAAGTATTTATTACTAGTTTTACTGCTCTTTAGTACCTTAACTGTCAGGTATTTAGGTGATCTGCCACTCCCTTCCCTCCAAAAAAAATAAAGATAAATGTTTGAAGTATCAACTAACCTTGTGCTCATGCTTTTTACAAGACAAAATTGTTCTTTTATTCAATAATCTGATATTCAGATTATCATAGCGATGTTTGTAATTCTGATTAAATTATATCTAATTAAGATAGAGCTGACTATGAGTTGATAGAACTGATGGGATACTAGATTATCTAGTACTAGATTAAAAAAAAATTGGATAAATAGTAAATATATAATTTGCTGTACAAGAATAGCCAAGGAAGATTAACCGTAATAAAAAAGCGTGGAAATACTACCGAACTGGAATCATAAGTTGGGAATTGCTAATAAGGTATAAATGTTGCTGTTTAATTTTGCTTTTATAGTAAAGGGAAAAGTGTTTTGGTTTTACAAGATAGATAATGTTGTGAAAATAACTTAAAAATAAACAGCCTCAATAAAAATTTCAGCCTATTTATCACTTCTTTGCTTTGCTTTGCCACCATGACACTTGGACTTGTGAGATGTTCTTGTCTTATTTTTGTGCACATGGTGACTTTTAGTAAACAAATATTCTAACCAGTATTTCATTTCATCACCAGTGTGTTTCACTTATATATTGCCATTTTAAATAAACTGATTTAAAAAAAAAAGTGAGTGTAGGTTCTAGCCTCAAATGATTTAGCAGTGTCGGTGTATTGCCCATTGATAAACCATGTGTTCTTGTATCATTTGTGCAGTGCAACATGAGTCCTCCATGGGAACCCGTACCATAAATATTTGCTCAAAGACTTGAAAATACTTTGAGAGAGGTTCCTAAATTACAAAATAATGGATTTTTATCTTGGGAGTAACTATGCCATAAGCAATCCCAAGTGGCTAAAATATCACCCGTGCTCACTTACTCCCTCGCTCCCCAGCTCGCAGTAGCTTTCAAACAGACGGCTTTCTTCTCTCTGAAGAATTAGAAGAGGTCATCTGAAGCATGGAGGGCCTTTGCTGTAGTGCAGCTGATGGTAGTTTTCAGAAAGCATCCTCCACAGCAGGGATCTCGGGTTTCTGAGGTGAGGACCTGTGTGCTTGCAGTCGTGGTTGGGCTGGTTGGTGGCATTTCTCAGCCCGGGGCCTGGGAGAGGTGATGGTGGTATGAGGACAGTTCTTGAGGCTGCAGCATAGAAGTGGCTGGGACCAACTGGAGGAGAATAAAAAAGAAAAGGAGGTAGTGGCAGGGGTGAACTGCTCACATAGTCCAAGTCAGGAATGGGCTGTAAACCCTTGTTCTGCTTCCGGGACTTGACGCTTCTGTGCCTTTGCAGCCTGAGAAGAGAGGAGCTGGCTTTTCTGTGGCTTTGAGAACCTGTAGGTCGTTCAGTGTCAGCCACTTCTTTTCCAGAGATCAGGTTGAATCGTCAGCCACGTGATTGCCCCAGCCCATTCCTTGTAGGCTACCACCTGTGGTTTTCACCGTGGCCCAGCCCTTCCATCACCCTATCCCTTGCTCCTTGAGAAAGTCAAGAACCAGCATAACCCGACCACCATCCTCTCTCTTCCCACCCCCACAGTCCAAACTCAACTTACGGCTCACAAGTGAGATCCTTTCTGTCCTGGGTATGCATTAGCCTGCGCCTACCAACACACCCCAGCTACCCTCTCCCCAGCCTGCTGTTCCCCTGTTGTTGGAAGCCACGCTTTGGGAAGAAGGAGGCAGGTCAGCATAATCGGGACATATTTTGCCATGAGAATAGGGTAGCTGAACTCTCTCAACAGGTTCAGGGCTCCCTCTGTACTGCTGACTTGCTGAATCACTTGTATGAAATGCTTTTTTCAGTGTCAGCCTGTGGCTGCCCAGAGTGTTGGCTGTCGTTCTGTTTACCAGCCAAACACTCAATTTTCTCATGTAAAGCTGGGGTGCAAAACAGTGAATGAACCGCGCTTTCTCAGTATTCTCCTGGTACTATTTTTCACTACGGGTATCCAGTTTAAAGGTTAAGGACAGCTTTCCAGGGGTGTGTGTTAAGGGTCTGCAGTAAGAAAACATGACTCTCTTTCAGGCCACTTTTATGCAGGGGAAGGTGCCTGTGCAGAGAGAGATCCTGCTACACCTGAATTAGCAGAGCGCAATCTGGACCTAATTTCTTTTTAATTATACGCAGTCTCTTGGGATGGTAGGAGGTGGATGGGAAACCTGTATATAGCTAAAACATCTCCTAGCGTACGGGATTGTCATTGCCATGCACGAGGGCGTAGAGAGGAACACAAAGCTTGTAGGCAGGCGTGGAACTTATCGGTGCTGCAGTTATTTCTGAAAATATGGTTAACGACACCAGAAAGGTGTAATAAATCTGGAGGAAATTGTGGTTTAGTTTTAGGTGAAACTACTCCACCATTGAGTCTGTGCTTTCTACCGGAGTACTTTTTCAGTACTTGAAAAATGCAGCGAATGGGGTGGGTTGTACACTGCGCCTTCCTGTGCTTTTGCACTTCCACGTGGGTTTATGGGATGGTCTACATTGAAATCAGCGGATTTTTAGATCCGTTAGAGAACTGTCTTCCATATGTTCAGTGTGCTGTTTAAAATGATCCATAGCCATACTGTGTTCTGTCCTCGCCACTAGAAGAGGTGGAGGAGAGATGCCATACAGGAGACAGCTCAGCCACATCCATCATGCAGGTTTCAGTATGTTGGTGTCCCTCGTGGAAGAAATGTGAGAACTGGACTTGGTGGCATTGAGGGATTTTCTGGTGGCCCACTCTTCCTTCTTCCTTTCTTTTTTTTCTTTCTTCCTTTTTTTCTTTTTTTTCCAGAAGGGGAAAAAGTGGTCTAGGACACTCTGTGGCACCTCCTTTCTCCAGGTAATGGAAGATAAGGTGCAGGAACGCCTTGTTTTGATCTCCGCCTTGGAGGTTTGGGTTTTAACAGAAAGGAGGCTTGAAAAATACTCTGTCTAGGTGAACACTACGGAAATACGCATCTCGCTGCTGTCATGTATTTCTCAGTGTACAGCGTGCCATCAGAGTAAGTGGCACACCATGCCCACAGTCATGCTACTCTTTTCCCCTATCAGGAAGGTTTGCACTAGATGCTTCGCTAAAATGAATTGAGTATCAGGGTGCCTTGGAGACCACGTTCATCTGGACCTCAGGCCCTTGTCTTATGAAAAGATTAAGAACGGGGAAAAAAGTGTCTCCTCCCCATGAAAATAGAAAGAAGATAATCTGCTCTATTTATTGATTGCATAAAATGTCACGTTTGTGTGTTCCTAATTTTTGTACGAAGAGCCTTTGGGTTTCTGCAGATGAGTTTACAGCAGATGAGTATTTGGAACACAAAATGAGGCAGTTTCCGTTGCATAAAGTGACCATTCTTGCCTGGAGGTGGAATAGCTCAGTGGCGAGAGAAGGAGGGGGAGGGCCACCATCCTGGAAGGATCTGTGGGCTCCCAAAGGCATTGTGGCCAGCCAGTAGCAAGAGAGCACTTGTGAGGAGGGAGCATGGACGTCCCTCCGTACCCAACTGGCTGAAGTGCTGAGGAAGCCACTTTCCATTATTTATCAGCAGTCCTGGCTAAACCGAGAGGTACCAACCATCTGGAGGTTTGCAGATGTGAAGCCCATCTACACAAAAGGCCAGAAGGAGCCTGTCAGTCTGACCTCAGTACTGAGAAACATTATGGAGCAGATCATCAAGAGTGCCATCACATGGCATATACAGGATAACCAGGTGATCAGGCGGAGTCAGGATGGGTTTTTGAAAGGCAAGTCCTGCTTGACCAGCTTGATCTCCTTCTATGCCAAGATGACACGTTTAGTGGATGAGGGAAAGGCTGTGGACGTTGTCTACCTAGATTTTAGTAAAGCCTTTGATACCATTTCCCACAGCATCTTCCTGGAGAAACTGGCTGCTCATGGCTTGGATGAGTGTCCTCTTTCCTGGATCAAAAACTGGCTGGATGGCCAGGCCCGAAGAGTGGTGGTGAATGGAGCTAAATCCAGTTGGTGATTGGCCACCAGTGGTGTTTCCCAGGGCTCGGTACTAGGGCCAGTTCTCTTTAACATCTATGAATGATCTGACAAGGGAATCAAGTGCGCTCTCAGTCAGTTCGCAACAAAGTTGGGTGGCAGTGTTGATCTGCTTGAAGGTCGGGAGACTCTACAGAGGGATCTGGACAGGCTGGATCGATGGGACAAGGCCAGTTGTATGAAGTTCAACACGGCCAAGTGCTGGGTCCTGCGCTTGGGCCACAACAATCACCTGCAGCATTGCAGGCTCAGGGAGGAGTGGCTAGAGAGCTACACAGCAGAAAAGGACCTGGGAGTGTTTGTTGACAGTGGCTGAAGGTGAGCCAGCAGTGTGCCCAGGTGGCCAAGAAGACCAACAGCATCCTGGCTGTATGAGAAATCGTGTGGCCAGCAGGAGAGGAGGAGTGATTGTCCCCTTGTTCTTGACACTGGTGAGGCCACACCTTGAATGGTGTGTCCAGTTTTGGGCCCCTCACTCCAAGAAGAATGTCGAGGTGCTGGAACATAGCCAAAGAAGGGCAGTGAAGCTGGTGGAGGGTCTAGATAACAAGTCCTGTGGGGAGCCGCTGAGGGACCTGGCGTTTGTTTAGCCTGGAGAAAAGAAAGCTGAGTGGAGATCTTTTCATTCTCTATAACTACCTGAAAGGAGGTTGTAGTGAGGTGGGGGTCAGTCTCTTCTCCCAAGTAACGAGGGGCAGGATGAGAGGAAATGGCCCCATTGCACTGGGGGAGGTTTAGCTTGGATATTAAGAAAAATTTCTTTACAGAGAGGGTTTTGTAAAATGCTGGAACAGGCTGCCCAAGGCGGTGATGTAATCACCATCCCTGGAGGTATTTGAAAGACATAGAGATGTGGTGCGCAGGGACACGATTTAGTGGTGACCTGGCGGTGCTGGGTTAACAGTTGGACTTGATCTTAAAGGTCTCTTCCAACCAAAACAATTCATGATTCTGTGTTCAACCATTGGGGGTCTGTTAAGAGAAGAAGATCCTTCTCAATGGGTGGACATCAGAGAGTATTATAAACGGTCTGGGATTAACAGCAAGGTTTCAGGTCGCTGAGGCAGTCTAAGTGGTAAATTGGCAAGGTGCTGCACAGGATGGCAGCACGCCTGAATGGCTTCTTTTCAGGTATGCTGGTGGTTTTTTTGACTCTGTGTAGGACTGATTGAGGGAGCAGAAACTTAGCAAAAAACTTGATATTACTAGGAGGAGATAAATGGTTTTCTTCCTGCGTCAGCGTGAGACGGAGGTGGGGGAAGAGGTGCCATCCCTTTGAACTGACTGAAGTGAGTCCTAAAACTCCACCTTGTGCCTAGTATGACTGAGGAGAAAATACTTAAACTAGAAATGGGAGAAGAGGCTGGCTTGGTTTTCATGCCTGATAGTAAGCACAGAAGAAAAATTGTGTGAGAAGTGCACATGCAGTAACACGAATGGTCTACGCAAAAGAGCAAAGGAAGGATGAGGACAAGTAGTAGAAGACTAGTTATGTAGGTGCTACACTATCAAAAAAATATTCTCACTATAGTGAGGAAAGAGGGTGAGGTCAGGGAGGAAAAGCAAATGAGGTGTTTACTATCACGGCTCTTTTCATTAGTATACAAAAGTACAACAGCTGGGGTGGAATGTGTAACCAGATATAGAGGCAGCGGAAACACGGTCAAGTAACGTTCGTGGTCTCAACACCAAAACTGAGAATTACGCAGAAAATTAGAGAGGTGTTGTGAATGAAGTGGCACCATGTAGAGAAACAAACCAGTAGTGTGGACACAGTAGAATCTATTTGGTAAAAATCGCTTTGGGAAGGAACCATGAAAGACCTGCTGTTTGCAGACGTCTAGCGCAGGGTTTACATACAGACAATGTAATAACGATACTATGAGAAAGGAATACCAGTAGGAATAGTATCATTATAGGTGGGCTGTGTAGTAGGCCTGATCTATACTTAAGCACAAATGATACTATAATGTTGTGATATTTCTGTGCATAAAAGTCAATAGTTTTCCTACTAAAAGGGTAATTCAGAGAAGTTGTGTTATTTTGGACTTGGAAGTAGTTGCTGACCTTACAAAAACCCTGATCGTTTAACAAATGAAGACAAAACATGAACTGGATTAATTTGGTCTAAGTTAAATGGGATGCTAAAAAGTCAGTAACATTTTTTTTTAAGGCAAGCATTTATTAAATTAGAAGTAGTTAGTGAACACAAGTGAGGTGAAGTACTGGAGGCTTAAATGGAGAAGAAGTTCAACTTCCATCCCAAGAAAAGGGAAAGGAGAATTGTGGGATATTATCTAGCAGAGAACCTTCTCCGGGAGCGATACTGGTAGAGAAAAGACAGTGTGAAAGGAAGGAGTAGATTATCAAAGGAAGTCACTCCTTGGAAGCTGTGGTGGAACAAGAACTGAAAGTATTGAGTTAGAATTTCCTGCAGACTCTCAAAGCAGTTAAAGTTGCTTTAGACATACAAGTAAACTGAGAAAGAAGAAATCCCTCTGTAGTGTAGGGAGGGTGGTTTTGAATTAGAGAGAACCTTTTGTTCAAACGCTAGATAAATACGTTAGCACACTTCTCAGTAAGTAGTAACACCGTGGGCACAGCAACAGGATGAAAGGTTATGAACATGACTACAGTTGAGGTGGAAACTTAAGACAGAAACAAATTCCGTGTAAATAAAGATGTGATATTGCAGTGTGCCAGCTGCATTGCAGCTACTGCCCATGTACCAGGTTTTTCCCTACTGTGAAGTTTGTTGCAGTAGCTCACCCCATCTGACAAATGTTGGATACGTGAGGTGTACGTGGCTCTTCATGGCCTAAGAACTGAAGTGCAGATCTTTGGGAAATAAAGTGGTTTATAGCTTTATTTTTAGGGTAAATTTAATTTATGTTATGTTAAACTTTAAAAAAATATTTGTAATACCGTATTTTTCTTTCTTGCATAAAATATTGAGGAACACGTTCTCATCTCCAAAGCTGCCCTTTCCACTGTGTATGTCCTGGAGCTCACTGAACCTTTCTGTGAATAGGTTTAGCTCACTGGAAAAACAAAAATCTATCCCTGTTTCCTCCTCTTCTTATCCTTTGCCCCCTACCCCCACCCCTTCCTAAACTGAGTTTGTTTCCTGTCAGATTAGTGAGTTAAATTGGCTTATGGGGAGGACAGAGAAGTGCCAGATTTGGGGCAAGATAAGCCTCCAGGAGCAGGAAAAAGCCCTTAAGGTCAGCAGGAGCAATGGCGAGTTGTCTTGTGGGTGCCCAGCTTTTGAATTCTGTGTTGGTGAAGCAGAGGTTGCCCTTGTCAGGGCTGTTGTTCAGTGTGGTGGATTTTTTTGTTTAACATTCTGCCTGCAAAAATACATGATCTTCACAAACCTGCTAAAATTAACTTTTGGTGGGCAGCAGAAGTCCTTGCAGCAGGACTTGTATCATGCAACTGATGCTATTTCGCAGCACGTCCCCCAACACTGCAGTGTACAACAATTAAATTCTGGCTTTGACCTAACGCCGGTAAGAGTACTAGTATAGACACGGTCTAAATTATTTGACTTCTGTGTCAATTTACTCGGTCCTCTTGCTTTAGTCAAAAGCTGCTGGCTCTTGGTGGAACTGTACAAGGTTGTTTTGGAGGGTATTTCTTATGATCTTCTGTCCATGTGGGCTTAGGATATGCTTTCCTTTGTGTCTGGATTTAATTGTAGATAATTTTGGAGGAAAAAACCTTTTCTCTGCTTCGGGAAACCCGGCATACTGGTGGCATCTGGTCATTGTAGCAAGCAATCAATTAATCACTAGGTACAAAGGGGCAGAAATGAGGGATACAGAAAATAACTTTTTCCCCCTCTCTAAAGAATTTAACATCTGCAGCAGCAGTTCCTCACAGCCCTGACTGGAAGCGGCGAAGTTGTTGTGAAGAGGCGCTTACGGGGACCCTGTTCTCCCTTCCACTCCCCACATGTTAATAAAAGTAATGCACACATATCAGACGCGATCAGGCCTCTGTAATAAGACTTAATTCCAAACTTCCTTTCTTTTGTAGAGCCCAGTGAGAGTTGTAAGCGTTCCCCGAGACTGCCCCAGAAATGGTACTTCTCTTCGAGACCACCTTGCTAGTACAGTTTATATTTGTTATGTTTTGATTTTTGTTTCACAGTAGGAAATGCGTTCCAAGAAGTTGTGATCATGAATTTTTCCACTCCTATTTTTTTATTTTTGCTAATACTCTTAGGAAATTGTCAGCATTTTGGACCAAGCTGTTGCTTGTGACAGAGATGTGTGTGACTTTACGTTACAGGCTCAAAGACCAAGAAATAATAGGATACCTATAAAAAAAATAGAAACGGCCCCGTCAAATTGAAAAAGAAAAAAGCTCTAGTCTGAAATCGCTGTATTGACTGTTGGTAAAAATAACAGCAAAGTCTCTGACAGCTGAAAGGGAGAGAAAGAAGGAAAAGCATGTTGCTTTTAAGTTTTTCCCTTTGTTCATTGGCGGTGTGCCCATACACCCCATTCAGGGCTCTAGAAATGGTTCACTGACTTGAAACTCTGGCTGCTTTTAATTGTGCGGGTTTTATTTGTTTAAGTAATGTGGGGAAAATACTGAGCTAGGTCTCTCAACATTAAATTATCAACTTTACAGACATTTTTTTGTCCAGCTCTTCAGACTGAGTTATTAAGGTGTTAGATTTGTTTTGCTGGTTTCCAAGTGCCGTTTTTTTCACTATGGCTTTGAATTGTTACTGCACCCTCAGAAACTCTCTCCATGAGCCGGACGACAACATAGTAGTGTACATTTACACAAAAAGTCAAACAGCACCGAATTCATCTGTAACATTGAAAAGCTGTTGGAGAGTACTGTGCATGCAAGTCCTTTGGAGAATTTTCCTCGACATTTTTTATTGTTAAAAGTGCTTGAAAAAACAAACATGCAAAAATGTACACTCGCATAACGTGATTTATGAAAGCATAATCGTTCCATTACTTTGGCTTTTAAATGTATTTTAAAATACCTCTCATAATGCATTGTTTGGAAATAAAAGTTCTGTTGCGAAAAGCGAAATGAGAAAAATAAAACCATATTAGAGTACTAATAATGCCCTGGTTTAGACTGTGTTTTAAATAAGTCCTTACTTCTTCTGAGGTGGAAGGCATAATGTTATATGCGTATCAGATGTCAACCTTTTGGCATTTGTTTTATAGCAGTGAAGCTCAGAAAGCAAAAATGTTTAAGTCTTGGTGAGACTTAACTATGTCTTCATTAAGTTGTGATTAAAGAGAAATAAGGAAGTGTCCATGCTGTGTTCAGTATCACTGAGAAATGAGGGCTTACATTTATCTGCTTGAGGTTCCCCATGTGATTAGCACCCATCTGTGTTCTCATGATTGGCTAGTTTTGGAACAATTAACGGTACATTTTAGTTCCGGGCAAAATACATGTTCTTCACTTCTTTCCTTTCAACAGGATTTTCCCTGGTGGCTGATGAAGGCTGAAGAGGTGTGGATGGACCTAGGGATGGATTCACGCCACAGGCAGAATCTGTTGTTTCAGTTGATGAGTGAAGGGTGTCGTCTTTGGGAATATTCTGAACTTGGGTGTTTCTTCATTGTGCCAAAGGTCCCCTTATTGCTATACAGACACTTCAGAGTGTAGAGCTTGCTTGAAATAATTCTGCCTTCCTGGGAGATTTGTTTCCTTGGTTTATGTAGAATTACTGCCATCCGGTTGTATTAGTGAGAAAATTTGCCTACTTCCTTTTTCATATCTTATATTTTCACTTCAAAAAACAGCCAAGCTTATGATTCAGGGAACGGATATTAAATATTTCTTCCTTCGTGCATGTGTGTGTACCCCTGCCATACCTCCCATTTTTAAATAGCGCTCAACCTCTCACCTAGAAAGTCAACTCTTTGTTTCATGCTTTACACTGACAACAACTGGTGGAAGAGCCGCAGGTACGAGAGCTGCAGAGCTGGAAAAATTATAAGCAACTGAGTGCCTCAGTCAGACTGGCATGAGTAGTGTCTTGTTGCTTTATGAATGGCTGCTGCTGGGCAGACTGTGAGAACTCGGTGCGTCCAGTACTTGGGGGTTTTGGAAACAAAGGTTCATGTGCTTTCACGTGGTTTCTTTTACAAAAAAATATTCCCAATTATTTAATGATTTTTAATTTGGTCTATTAGTGCTCTGGGAAATGGACTTCGGGGTGGTGTCCCTCTTTAGAAAGACAGGGAGAAGTGACACAGGTCCCACGAGGTAACTCTGCTGCAGAACCAGGATCTGGAATCCTGTCTTCCATTCTCACCAGGAGTGATTCAGCTCCAGATTAAGGTACCTGAATCATAAAAAAGTCTAGGTTGGAAGGGGCCTCTTGAGATAGTTTGGTCCAACCTTTTGCTGAAAGCGGGGCCTTGCATTAGGTTATTCAGTGCCTTGTTAAGCCAAGTTTTTCCAGCAAAGGGAACTATACACTTCTCTGGGCTGCTCTGTTTAATTCTTCCTATAGTAAGCAACTTCTCCTTGCCTCCTGTCCTGTTCTCCATGCATCCTTGTAAGAGACCAGCTACCGCTTTGTGAATGAACTATGAACTCTGGAGGTGTCAGTTCTTGTGCTGTGCTAAAACAATGTCTTGGTGCTGCAGACCTCCCATACCCGGGACATGATTACAGGGAGCCCAGATTCGGGATTGCAGTCTGATCTGAACATGTTTCCTGGTCGCACTTGTTGGGTACTAGATGTGACTCACTGAGCTGAGTGTCACTAGGCTCTTCTTGACATGTGACAGAGTGGGATGGCACTTGCAGTGAAGATTCCCTTCTTTGGCCAAGTGAGTGCTGGAGAACGGAGTAAGAATGAGTCAGGGTACCTTTTTCTCTTTGCTATGAAGAAGTCCTGAGCAAAGGAAGAAAACATGCTTCATAACTCTCCTGCAAAAACTGCAATTGGAAATGCATGGATTTTGTAGCACTCTCTGAGTCCGACTGATCTCATTCATGTAATGTGTAACTTCTAAAATAAATGTTTAGTGCAACCAGTGTCTATCATTTTGTCTTTTTTGTCCCCCCCCAAATTGTCTTGATGATAATTTTATGTAAGAGTTTGATTCATCAGATTTGTCCTGGGATATGTAAACTTGTTACTGTACCTAACTTACTAGGGAGTGAGATGAAAATTTTCATGGCACTAGAATCAGTGGTGAGCTCCTGTTGGCTTCAGCTTGCTGAGATTTTGCTGGTAGAGTGTGCTATCAAAATACTTACCAGTGTTTATTTCACTTGCCCTGACGATCATAATTTGCTTCTCTATGAATGAAAATACAAATCCATATGTAAATCATGCTAACTAGATAAGGTTTTTGGGGTAGTGAACGGAAATTTAGCAGCTCACTAGGGGTATCTGAATTGCCCATTTCAGTAGACTTCTTTCAGAGCAGCGCCTTCCTCCTGCCTCTCAGCTCACTGTACCTTTGATTCATTTTCAGAGCAGCAGAGCCGTGTCATAGACAGAAGGAATACAAATTATTATAATTTGGACCATAAACAAATTAGCTCTGAGGTGAACATTTGCTCTCTTTCCATTTTGTTAAAAAGTCCTTTTCAGTTCCCAACGCTTGTTAGACAGAGGTTTTAAGAATACAGCGTTTTCTCTGCTTCTTACATCTATAGCATTCACCACAGAAAAAATGTTATTTCAGTTTTGCTGATACTGCAAATAGGTTCTTGTTGCCTGTTGGGTGTTGAATAGTATTTTCCATATATCCAGGAGTATAATTTGTAGTATCGTTTGTCTGCCAGAGCTCACGCAGAGGAAGCTGTTGTTCAACCTGTGTGTGTTTTAGGAGAGTAGACAGGATAATTTGTCCTGTTGATTGACTGTAAATATTGTTTTTAAGGCAATGGTAACCAAGAGTATTTTTCCTATTTACAGAGCAAGCTTTACATGGAAGGATTTAGAAGCCTAAAAGAAGGAGAACCAGTGGAATTTACTTTTAAGAAATCTTCCAAAGGCCTTGAATCAATACGGGTAACAGGCCCTGGTGGGAGCCCTTGTTTAGGAAGTGAAAGACGACCCAAAGGGAAGACAGTACAAAAAAGAAAACCAAAGGGAGATAGGTAATTACCTTACTTTGCTATTCCCCCCCCCCCTTTCTTTTTCTTTGCAAGTTTTTCTTTCTGTTTTCAGCATTTATTCATTTGTAAAAGGAGACACTTCTGTGTAAATTTGGCTTTTACGTGTAGCCTAGTAATTTGATTAAATGTATTAAGCTGTATCTCTACAACTACATAAATCATCCACGCAACTGGTTTTACTTGAGAAGGTTTTATCGAATCAGAGGCAGCCTGCAAAGGAAAGTAATACTGTTTTGAAAGTATTACTATTAGATTGAGAGGTCCATCTAAATGCAGGTGAAATGTCATGTTTAGGTGAGAATTGTGTATGCTGAAGAGACTATTGTGGGGTTTTAAACTGTAGTTGTAAACAGGAGAAAGTGTAGGGGTTGAGATATACATAATTTGATTAATTATGTTTTTACTTAGTGAACAGAGTATCAAGGTGGTTCTGAAGGTTTTAATGTCTGGTCATGTGAAGAACGGCGTAATATTGTTAAAAAATTTCAGTTTAGTCTTGAGAGCTGCTCTTCTTTATACCCTAGTGCAGCAGTCTGACTTGCACTGTTTTACCTTCTGCCTCTGATGGCTTGAAGAAGTTCTGTAATCCTCTTCACTCGAAGCCACCTGCACCTAGTTCCCCAAGGACAGCCCTCCTGCCTCAAAGCTCTTGCATTTAGGTGAATCTCTCTTTTGTCGTCATGGTATTGCTCAGCCCTGTAGCTGTGATCATGGAGAATGCATAATCTGTGAAGAATCCTAGTAAGAGCACCCAAACAGCCCAGTTTCAGCTGCAGAATTTGATGTGTGGCGTGACTGAGAGGTGGGTGTCTTCCATTGCAGATTCTGAAGCAAAATGTAGCTTGGGGAAGAGGGGATCACTAGGAAAGGCAGTGTAGCCCCAGCCTCAAGAAACAGGGCGTCAGAAGCCTTTTCTGACTACAGATGAACTCCGCTTGTCCCCACCTCTGTTGAAAGGCTTCTTTTTTTTTACCCCCCTTTTTTTCTTTTTTTTTTTTTTGTAATGAAGGACTGAATACAACATGATGGTTGTCCCTCTTTCACCTTTTTAAAAGCTAAAGGCCATGAACAGAATTTATTGCTGCTGTAGCAGATCAGAGCCCATAACCACAACAAGGAGAGACTTTGTAAGCTGGACAAAGCTTTCTTTTTGATTGCTCATCGTATCTGGCCTTTCAGAGTTGTGTTGCATGCAGTGGCTGTCAAAAATCTTCTTCTTGTTGTTTGGGCTTTTTTGTTTTGTTTTGTTTTTTGAGCTAGGCTTCCAATGTAGTTCTTATTTAAACCATTGACTTTCCATGGACTGTAATTACTTTATCTGTTTAGGATATTGATATTACTGTTGTTACTGATGTTTCGTACTATGGCAGCAAATAAAGGGCATAGTCACGCAGTTATGATACCGTTGTCCTGTTTGTTGCACATGTGTATGAAGGAAGACAGCCCTTGCTTCAAAAACCTTGACATTTAAGTGGACAGGTTGTAAGTAGATAAGAAACACTACGTGTTGTAGGAAACAATGACTTGAACAGACGTTGCCGTCTGCAGTGTCCAGCGTAGTCCGTGCAGAGGAAGCAGAGCTTTCAGAGTGCAATGCAACTCTTCCTAGGGAAGCATCTAAAATATTTCGGATGAATCTTGCCCTGTGGCTGTTTCTCTTCGTGGTTTATAGAGGAAGCCTAGCATCAGTGCTCTAGATCATTTCCCTTACAAGCTTCTAAAGTTAGGTGAGATGAATCCTACTTTCAATTACCTTTTTTATATATGTTCAATTTTTTCTATGATTTAGCTATATCCTGATAAACAGTGCAGAGGGATAATCTCTGAGACAGTGTGCTATTTAATGTTCATTTGCCTTTAAAGAAGAAAAATTTCAGCATTAAATTGAATTAATTTGAACATGAAAATGTGGGCAAAAACATCTACCCACTTCTGTCTCAAAATTCTTATGCCTAAGTCATAAGACACCAAGCAAGTGTGAAATTTGAAATATTTGAAGTAGCATTGACATTATCACTCAGTGAGGAGCAGTGTCTTTGAAGGAAAATCAGTTTTGATTGAACACCTAGCCATTAAGAAAAAGTGCATAGTGGAAAATTTCTTGAAGATTGCTGTTGTACTGTGAGGAACGCCTCCATTTGTGAAAGTGAATTCCAGCTTCTTGTGTTTGTCTCTTTTCTGCGTTATCAACATAACAGTGTGAGTGTCCGAGCATCTTTTTATTTGGATCCCAATGAATGGATCCCATAACTCTAATAATAATGTATTAGGGCAGAAGGGAAGACTGAGAGACGGAGTTAGAGGTAGTAAAGGTGGGAAAAAGAAAGGGAAAAGCAGCAGTATGGGCAGAGAGGGAGGAAAAAATTAATGACTCTGGGATTACTGCTATTGATGCACGTTGGTAGATTTTGTGGGGCTTCCACAGTAGACTCGGAGTCTCCATAATTTACAGAGTGTTGTTGCTGCAGGGACCTTGCTATGATAATATTTCCCCTTCAGCGTTACCGTGGGCCACATAAATTTCATAACGTAGGTGGGAAGGCTTTGCAATTGTTGTCGCCAGTGTTGGCACTTGGGCGTCTTTCCCAGGCAGCGTGCTAGAGCATGCCAGGAGGAGGAGAGGGACGGCTTCGTGGTGTGTGAGGAATGGAGCTGTGGCTGTATGCAGCTTGCAGGCTTTAGGTTCCCAGGCCTTACTTTAAGGTGTTGTAACATCTATGTGTCTTACAAAAATATTTTTTGACAGTGTCTAGAGTAATCTGGGCTAGAGGGGAGGTTTCTAAAGCAGGCTCAGATTTGCATCTGACAAGCGCTGGGTTCAGGAGTGGTGTTTTAGGGCAGAGATGCATAGTGGAGGGAGTGATCTCTACCTAAGCAAGCCAGAGGATCAGTTTGCAACATGCTACACTGCAGCAGGCTACGGCTCCCTGCCAAACACAGTGTGTTTTGCTCAACTTTGACACTGAGCTGACACAAAAGCACACTATGCTGCTCTCTAGGAATGACCACGGGGAGCTGATGCAGAAAAGATAAAGTACTCTGAATTCACACCTTAATTGCCTGCTCAGTAACTTGTGGACAAAGTCTGTGAAATCCTGATTTAGAGTAGAATAAATGAAATCAGAACCTAGCCCACCATCTCAGAATAAAGTTTTAGGGGAGGAAGGAATGAAAAAAAAAGATGCTTTTTTTTTTTTTAAACAAACACTCCCAGTGTTTGTATGTGACCTAAAATGAAACCACATAAAGTGTCATTTTATCAGTTGTAATTTTTTATTTAAGATGATTTTTATGAAAATATTCTGAGAAAATATTCTGTAGTGCAGTGCATATTTAAATAAACTCAACCCACAGACCTTTGGCACAATGTTAACAAAAAAGATTCATGATGCTCAGAGAGCCAGAAACCAGAGTTGTCTTTGGGACCTGGAGGTGTTACCCAATATCTGTAAGTACTCCTAGCAGGAGCTCAAAGTTGGATACTTTTTCAGCAGAGTGTCTGTAGTGCTTTATCTGCTCAGCCTGGCACTTGCTTCATGTGGAACAGGAAGCTTCGGGGGAAACAGGAAGGATGACAGCTTTGGTTTTTTTTTTCTTTTTTGGTTTTGAAGTATTTACACCAAAATGGAAGCAATAAAATAAAGCAAGAAGGAGGGGACTGGGAAGAAATAATTAACAGTATAGGTTCATCTCTCAGGTGTAATTGATGACATTTCAGTCCTGTGCTACCCTCTGCCAACATCACACTTGTGGCAGGGAAGCTTTCTAGGATGGGTGACCTCTATCAGTATGTGATTTGGGTTTAAATGTGTCATAAATAAGCAGCATGTTGTAAGATTCTGGGGTTTGACATGAAATATCTATCTCACTGATTTGGTTTATAGCGCAGCCCTGCAGGGAAGCTGTGAGGGGGGGAGCTGGGAGCTGCTGGGAATAAGGGAGCTTAACGAGGCATTGCCACTGGATAAATGGCGATGCTGAATTATGTTCTGGGGATATGGCTAGTGAAACAGGTGTGTATTTCTAGCTCAGCTGGCTAGAAATCACTGCAGCACCCATGTAACCCTTCAAAAACCTTTTTCCAACGTAGATGTCTACGAAGGAGAGACAACTAGGAAAAGAAGCTTTTTTGTGTTAAGATGTAACAAATGGTATTTGCCAGTAACTCTTGGACACGACCAAAAATGTAATTTTCAAATTAAGAAAAACATATTTCCAAACCACCAATTTGGTGGAAATGCAGCCACTTAGGGAAGGGGGGCTGTAATTAAATAATGTAATACTTTCCTGATGAACCGTCACTTAAATTTAGTTTGTGTCTGAGTCAGAAAACAGATTTAATATCTGGAGGCATTTTGTGCATGATCTGAAGTCAGACTATAATAAGAAAATCTTAAAAGTCTTGAGAAGCTCATGATCTGCACAAACAGACGCTACACTGGTGTGATGCAGGCAGAGATGATGGCATGGTGGAGTGCTGCGGAGGACGTGTAGATTGAAGCTAACAGGACTAGGAGAGCTAGTTTAGGACAGCGAAGTTACATGAGACAAAGTCACTTCAAGCTTGAAATTACATCAATTTCATCTCTACCGATGGAATCACGCACAAGTCTATAATATAATTTTCATAGAAAAGCCTCCTACAGCTCAAGCCAAGCAGACTTCTGTGAAGGAGACATGGATAATGGGAGCGGTACGGGCCAGGAAGGAGAGTCCTGAACTAGTACCAAAATGGGAGAAGCTCATAAAATTCGTGCATAAGAGGCATGTGGGGAAAGCCTGTCAGAGTCCCTTCGCAGGAAAGCTGGGAGGCAAGGTCAGGCTGGTGGTCACCGCACACAGCTATGACACAGGGGGCACGTCTGCTCCTGCCCTTGGCTAGTCTGGGAACCCACTTTGGGTGCTGTCCTGAACAGCAGTGAGGCAAAACAGGGGACAGACAAAGCAAGAGGGCCCAGATGACCAGAGATACAGATGAAAAGTGCAGGGAGCTGTAGCCCTTGGCACCAAGTGGTGTGAGCACACCACTGTCAGAGCGCTGGATTTTCCTGTTCCTCTCCAAGGTAAATTACATTCACAGTTCTGCAGTTTATTCTCAAGGGGAAGCTGGCACAGAAGTAATGAAGTTCTTTGGCTTTTACAGATTTCTTAAAAATACAGCCTTGCACAAGAACCTTACTCGAGGGTGGTGGTTCAGAAATTAAAACATGAACACCTCCTCCCCCTCCCTGACTCTCTTTCACCTGGTTTTAGGTGTTAAGATTTTCTTTCTTTCCAGTTTTCATTCTTGCTTTTGCGATTTTTCAAGCATAGGGCTTTTCTTGGCTCCTCACTTTTTC
>NW_010393538.1:23550-31862 GCF_000710305.1 Buceros rhinoceros silvestris | reverse complement strand
CCTCACTTTTTCCCTGCTTCATGGTTGTTCTGATTGGGTGTTGAGTTTCTCTTTCCCATGATGTCTGAGAGACCTCTTAGGCTTACAGACTGCAAAGACCACCACAGTTTTGTTCTCTTACATGAAAACTGCCGTGTGAAATGAGGTCCCCCTGCCCTAGTACTCATTTTTCCAACAAGACTGTGTATTTAAGGAGAGACTGGAAGAAACAGGGAGGTCTAGCTTTCCACCTCTGGCTTGGTGGTGGCTTAGGCATTTCTTCAGTATCAACACCCAATCTGCAGAAGACAATTAGATGACGTTTTAAGTACCTTAGTTGTGGGATGCAACTTCCTCTTGGTTCCTCAAGCAAAATTTGAGATTATTTGTACTGAGTTTTATATAGTTAATAATTTGCACACTTAGTCAATAGGCCAGAAAGGGGAATAAACACCAGTCTGAGATGTGCTTTCTTACATGATCTTGTTATTGGTATTTTCTGACAGTGCCATAATGAGCCACTAAAGTAGTATGAACTGCTCATAACAGAAACAGCAGAACACTGATAGATTTTAATTTAACAACAAAAAAAACAAAAACAAAAATCTGAACGCCTTGCATTACTCCAGGACTTCAAGAAGGTTTTATCTTTGCTGGACTACAGTCATCAGGGACAAAGTTTTGCATACTTGCTCTTTTTTTCAGACTGACAATTTTTTGGGAAGGTTTAGCAACAATTGAGGTTTTTCCAAGAGCAGGGTAAAACCAGAGGGTTTTATTAACGGGGTTAAAAAATAGGTAACTTTAAAAACCCACTTGGTGCTTTGGATCAGAGGCTTGAAAGCTGCCTTGTAGATGGATCTCTAGGGCAGGGACTCAATCTTTCCTCATCTTTGTGAAGACCCATCCAAGTCTTACATTAGAAGCCTCTGAAAAGTGTTACTGCATATATTCCTTAAACAGCCCTTGTGAAAATCTGCATCATCCATCTGTGCTTAAGGGACCTCAGCAGCCACAGCCTTCCTGCATACCAAACACATGATGTGCTTCCAGGACTCGGTTTCTTCAGCCTAATGAGAATAGAATCAGATCTCCAAGACCAAATATTTTCGTCACCAAAAGATCGAAGGAAGGTGGCTTAAGGGAGGAAAGACAAAACAACTGCCCCTGACTGGTGTGTATAGCGCCCAGTATGTTGGACCGTACACTATGTGGTATGATTTCATCTCCAGCCTAGAGCGTAGCTAAACTTCAGCCTTCTGGAAATGCCAGGGACAGAGCTATGGTAGAGTGGCAGAACAAGCAGGAAAGCCTCACTTCTTAGGAGACGGCAAGCCATGGCTAGCCTAGCTTCTACCCCCAGACCCAGCACACAGCATTGGGAGTTGCCTTCCTCAAAAGATAATGGATTTCTCTTCCTGCCTATTTCCGTAGCTCAAAACAGTTGGGAGCGGGGATGCAGAGCCAAAAGATCAGTCCTCGAATGTTGGAGTTAGGTGTAGAAATGGTTACAGTTGTGCAGAGCAATACGCATAATATTAGAATGGGACGTTTTGTCTTTCAGAAGACATGGAGGAAATGCCATTCCAAACTTTCAGTGTAGAGAACATTGCTTAATTTGCAAAGCCAAGTGCCCGTAGTTAGATGCAGGCTACAAAGCTTAGTTTGATCCCTTACCAGCTGCACTGCTGCTGAGACCGAGGTCAGTCAGAGTTGTTTTGGGGTACCCCAGCACACTGTAGAGTGCTGGTTGGTAATGCAGGCAATTCCGTGTCGACTTGAAAGGCCATTTTCTGGTTTCACACAATTTAACTACCAAATTCATCCGAGGCAACGTGGAAGTAAGGGCTCTTTTCAAGTCCCACAGTGCTGGTGAACTTGCATGACCACGTGGTGTTTCAGCCTGCTCGCTCGGGTGCAGGCAGGAATTGGGCTTTGCACTTAGGCACGCAGATCAACAGAGCACACAAAAGCGTGTGCTTCCTTTCCGTCAGATGTGCCTTCTGATAGGGCTATTCATCTGCTTCAAGTGGACGCAAATTTCTGTGCTAAAGCAAGAGCCGGCAACCTGGTAGCAGTGATACGACTAAGTGATATCCAACCCTAATTTTCTTTGTTTCAAGCTTGTATTAAGAACAGAGTCTGAACACAGTTGTCTCTGGGAGCTGTATGCATGTACAGTTGAGAAGGGATGGGCCCCAAATTTTTCGTAGTGTTTATAATAAGAAATCCAAATTTGATGCGAAAGTAAATAGATAGATACAATTCTGAAAATGTACAAGGAACAGATGAAGTGAGTAGGAAGGTGTCGTGTTTATGCAGCCTCATGTAGAGTAAAGCTGTCCCTGCACAGCAGATGGGTTTCTTAAGTACATACGCTGTTTTGGGAATGCAGAATATTTTTCTTTGATCATATGGCTTCTCAGGCTTCATGTTTTCTGAGTATTTCACCCTCTTTAATCAAGGGACGAGCTCTCTCACGTTTACAGTGAAGTACCAGCATACATTCAGGCCTTTGCTCTGGTGTACTGATGCGCCTAATGATCACACTAATGATCACATTCTTACCTGTAGTAATGATCCCTCATATCTGAAAGAATTTAGAAGCAAGAAGGAATTGAGAACTTTGCTCAGTTTAACAGAGATTACACCTAACTTCAGGAGAGTGGATGTTAAAAGTATTTCAGTAAATAATTTACAGAACATCATTTCTGTTTCTAAAAAATTCCCTAGTATAACTGGTGTCATCTTCCGCAATTCGAATTTCTCTCTCGTTGTTTGATTTCTTACTGCTATCCTAATATACCACTCCATGTAGACAAGGATAAACAAAAAAGTACACACTTTTTCAGGGCCCAGCTCAGTAAAACCGTAAGCCTGTGCTTTGAAAGTAAGGGCATTATTTGAAGAGATTTCCCTGATGGTGGAAATTTCTGTTTAAGTTGATGTTGACCCTGACTACAGACTGTGCTGCTTTTTGCTTACGTGACACACTACCGCTATGTATGAACTGGGAACAGAACTGCTCACAAGATGAATTGTCTTTTAATAAGATGCGCGCAATCTGTGCTATATTTTACTGCAAAAATATTCAGTGTAAATAATTAAACCCCAAATCCCTTTTATTTTAGGAAAACAGTTGCATTTCCTTGCTTTTCTTGACGTGTTGTTGCACTCCAGCATCACGCAGCAAACGTACTCAAAGTGCTTAATAAATATATACCACTGAGGAAAGATTATAAAGGTGATTCCAGATGATGGATACATTTGCCATATACCTTGACCTGTTGAAAAAGATACCAAGAACTTGAAATTTGGAGAAAACTGAATTATAGCATAGCTGCTAAATCAGATATTCCTGAAACACTGCCTTTGATTTACCGCTCTTGATGAATCTGAAGCTCTTCAGAAGGAATAAAAGTTCTGGAGCCCTTTAACTTCAAATTAATAAAGCCTGTGCAGTAATGTAATTCCAAATCACTACAGCTGTTTCTTTTATTAGCTGTGGCTTCGTGTTTCTGTCCTTGATACTTAAAGATCAAACCTACTTAAATATGAATCACGTAAAAATGTGAATTTACTTCAGTGTCTTTATTTTGTCAAGAAGCTCAGCAGCTCATTATATAAGAGGAATGTGTCACAGGGGTAGTCATCTCCGTAGTGGTGGTACAGGCACGCCACTGCTATTGCCACTGTGCAGACCCCTCCAACCCCTAAGTGCACCTACGTCGTGCTAGAGCACTTCTCAAGCTGGCAATAAACCATCAGCTACGTCCTCAAAGAAATAATGGGTTTAAGGGGATATTTACGCCAGGCAAGTAGGTGTGTTTGGGGAAAAAAGTAGCGGTTTAAGCCCCTCCTTTGTGGCAGCATGGCATCCTCCATCCAGAAGCAGCAGGACTGAGTGGGACATTGCAGTTTCTTCCTCTGGTTATGGGAAAGCTGTTCAGAGAAGAGACAGTGGAGCTCAAATAGAAATGGTCATGTGTAGTCCATGATCCCACAGGAAGGTGTTTCAAGGAAGACGGCTAGGGAGACGAGGAAGGAGCAAGAATATGAAAACACAACCACAGGGGAGATCAGGAAGGAGAGGGGAGAGAAGGGCTTGGGGATAGGAGGACAGTCTCTTGAAAACGGTGTCAGTGTGCGAAGCACAGGGTTTTGCCAGTCTCCAGATGGTCACCTGGTAGTTCAGGCACTCTTTAGGGAGTGTGGAGAAGCCTGAACCCCCTCAAGCTCAACAGGGATGGAATCAAACTTTCCTCCGTTTTGAAAGATTGCTGCAAGTCAAGAGCTAATGGACAGGGAGCTGAAGGAGAGGTGGGATGTAAGCTCTTGCTTTATGTTCTGCAAAGGCTGAGGTGATGACTGAGGATCTGTGAGGGTTGGTCTTCATATTGTCTGTTCCTGGCTTACCAGGTGACAAACATGACACATCTGGAGCTTGTTCTGCAAAACCACCAAATGCTGCCAGCTGTAACAGTTGCTCAGTTTGAGCTTTGCCCTAAATGTATCAGATGCTGTATAATAGCAAGTGCTCTGCAAGCTTTCGTGTTTCAAACTGGGCTCCTTGGTAGAATAAGGCTCCTCTTGGCTTTTTTCTTGTGCTCCAGAATCCTGTGCATTTTATTGAGACCCCTTAAACCACACAATTTCATAGAGCCATTGCAAAGTAATTAATATTTGTAATGCATTAAGAGATCTTAGTGAGAGCCCCGAAGGCAGTACTTCTGTATCGTGGTCAAGATTGAGCTGGATTTAGTGGTGAGTCCAAGCTTGAACTGGGTAGATGAAGCGTACAATAAATATATTAAAGATGAAGTATACAATAAGTATACAATAAATATCTTCTGGGGTTTGTGCAGCGAATGAGAAGATTCTGTGTAAAACTCACATGTCGGTTCACAGGCTGTTACTACAATGTAAATTGTTTCCTTGTCTTTTGAATGCTGAATTTGTGGGTAACGGGTAGAAATGAGCCAGCTCCTCTGACTAGCAGCTAGGCTTGGGATTTGGAGTAGTCTTTCTTGGAAACCATACCGTGACACTGTAGGATGAGGATGGAGAGACTGGTTTCATGGATGAAATTGCACATAGATGTGCAAGAGAGAACAAAGGTGGCTGTGGCCAAGCTGGAGGAACAACGAGGCGAGGCCAGTGTTATTGATGGAGTAGAGGGAGCTGGGTTTGCTCAGTAACAGACCCGTGGAACGGTTAAGGAGGAAAGTGTTGTGAAGGGTCTCTGTGAAATATGGGAGTGAGCCAAACAATTTCTTTTCTTTGATCTCCATTCATTTATAATCGTACTGCTGTTGAGTCTCCTGGCACTACAGCTTTTACAATGAATAGTTGAAAGTACAAAAATTTATTTAAATTGTGCTGGTCTTGTGCTGAATGGCTTTCTTTAGTCTAGGAGTTACTTGGAGTTTTACTCTTTTAGCTGTTGGACAGTTTAAATGGTAAGCATTTTACTTCAGACAGCCCTGAAAACAATAGCAAACTACAGACTGCTCTTATTTCATTGTCTGCAGTTAATGTTGCAACAGCCTTTGCATCAAAGTTTAACCAGAATGCTTTGATTTCCTCAATGATAAATGGATATCTTTTGACCAACATACAAAGCCAAAATAGTTCAGAGTTTCAAATTCAGCTTCATATTTGCTAGTGTTTAAAATTAGAGCCTCTGCCTTTTTGTTGTGCTAAACTAATAACGTAAAACAAAAACAATAGTGTGTGTGTGTGTGTCAGTCTGTGTCTGCTTAATGAGATGAGTTGTTCTATGAAATTATGCCGTGTTATTTCTTCCGTTAGTGGAAGGGAATCATTAGTGGTTGGCAGTAGGATTAGAAATTGTAGATAGCTCAGATATAAACCTAATTATTTACCTTTTTAAGCAGTAGAATTAGAAATTGTAGATAGCTCAGATATAAGCCTATTTATTTACCTTTTTAAGGGTTTAATTTTATTTGTGTTTTCTTCTTCCTGAGTTGTTGTAAATCAATTCTTTCTAGTAAGTGGAAGAAAAATCTTTAATTTCCTGTTGATCAGGCACGTTTTTCTATGTTTTCGTGCTTTGATGTATTTTGGAGAATCATAGTTAGCTGCTTGTATAATAATAGCTAGGAATATGTGCCTACATCTCCTTTTACTAACTACATAAAAAATGTGCTTTTCTAAGTAACAAACAAAGAAAGAATCCATAGAGTTTTAATTTACTTTTTGTTAAGTAGTTCAGTGGGAATTTATGTTATTAAATGTGGAGTACTGTTACTCACTTCACCCTTAGAATATTTGTCCTTATGTACATTGTGTAACCTACAAATTTTACTTGGAGCTCAGACATAATTTTATCAAATGGTTCTTTTTTTGTTATCCCTGTATTTCTGACTCACTGGATCCTCATGAAGTTATCTTTCTCCTTTACAATCTATACATTTTTTTATGCATAGAAAAGAAACATCTGGCATTTTTTTAATGAGAGCTGTACACTCATTGACCGAGCAAGCAGCAAGGAATCTTTTGTATGCCCGATTACGGCAAGAAAATGAGGTAGTAGTCTCACTCATAATCAGTAAAATTTGTGTAAACTGGTGCTGGTTTATTTTCTGAGTTAGCTAATCTCTTACTTCCACGCTTACAAGAAAACAAATCATGTTTAAAAATGCCGGGTGTGGAAAAATGCTACTTTCAAATGTAGAGATAAGAAACATTTAAAACATACTTATCTGTGGTTAAAGATGACGGCTCTTAATTCTCTCCTGTCTAGAGCTTTCCTTTTTTGTCTTTAAAGTTCAGTCATTATTCCACATTGATGCCATCGGTTTTAATTATTTTTGTCTCCTACGGAACGCAGTTCATACTGTGTAGATCCAATCTTTTTAGAATATTTATGAAGGTAACATATCAACAAGTTTATATTTTATGCAGCTTGTGGAGCTGGATTTTGGAATTTGCTTTTTTAGTGGTTCTTTTGTGGAAGAGAAATCTTTCAGGCATGAATTGATAGTCCAGATCTTTTGAGGTCTGTCTGTGCTAACCTATGACCTCTGTTCTTAGGAGGTCAACATCTGAGGGCAGGAGATTAAGGCAGTTAAAAGATTGGAATGGGAACTGGAATGGAAAAATTAGCCAGCACATTTTGGGTGGAAAACATCAAAGTCATCAAACAATTTGCTTATTTTAAACTCAGTTTAAGGGTAACAAGCTAATTGTACTGTGTTTGTTGACGCAAGCAATTTATATTATTTCAGGACATTAACACTGAAGATTTTTTTTTTAATTGGAGAAACATAATTTCTGTTCAGTATAAATGCATTCATGTATTTCGTATTTTAAATTTTGGATATTAAATGCTTTTGTGAGGCATTTTTTAGGATAATAATTCAGGATCTGATCATACAGTCTGTATGCACTTAATTAGCTCTGTTTCTTACAAACAACAATAGTAATTGTTGTGGAACCCGCATGTCCCTCGTGGTCTGCTGAAGACCCTTTGCTGTCATCGGAGAATATAGGTGCTTTTAGTACATAGGAAGAATTGGATCCCATATTAAAATTTCCTGACTGGAATGCTTAAAACCATTTGTAAGCAAAATGTGGATTCCTTTCCAATGCAAACTTGTCACCAAGGAATGTTCTTTCATAGGTTATAAACTGATTTACAAGCAAATCTGTCTGTTTAGTTTTGTCTGTCATAGTTCAAAATTCATTATTATGTTTTTTTAGAAGAATGAAGGCTTCATCTTTCATCTGTACAATTAATTCCAAAGATGAAGTTATCTAGAAAAAGACACCTTTCCACATCTGAAAAGTATGCAAGTTCAGGGATTTGTGGGAGTAATCACATTTTTGTCTTGCTTGTTTAAAACACAAATAAAAGTGGTTTCAGCATCGCATGCAAAGCCCAGACTAGTGTTTCAGCATGCAAACCCACCTAGCAGGAGAGAAAACAAAAAGTTACAGAGAGCTCACAGCTCAGGCTCTGACTAACAGCGTGTGGATTATGGAACTTCTCCTATAGGTATTGTTCCTTCGATGGAGAAGGATATGAGATTTAAGCCCCTTTGCAAGCATATAACTTTCCAAACTGTTCCTCTAAAGGCTAAAAACTTTTTGCAGCTTTTAGCCCTGACTTGCACCTAAGGGGAAATTGAGCAAAATTGATCACCATCATTTCTTCCTCCTTCATGGAAGGAAAAGAAGGGAGAGCAGGAGGAGCTGTTGTGGACTGCAGCAGCCCATGGACGTTCCCACGGACACAGCCACCGCTTTGTTTCCTTCCTGCCATTTCACTGGGGTGGCTGGAGAGGCTCTACCAGCTGTAACGGCTGGGG
>NW_010393538.1:16286-23511 GCF_000710305.1 Buceros rhinoceros silvestris | reverse complement strand
CCCGGCCATTTCACTGGGGTGGCTGGAGAGCCTCTCCCAGCTGTAACGGCTGCTGCCGTGGCAGGGTGTGCCCCACGACCCCAGGGGTATTGCCACAACCAGCTGTGACCCACATCCCCAGGAGAACCACAGACACAGGGGAAATGGGGGACGTTTGAAGGTGCAGGACTAACCCGAAAGGCTGTTGTATCTTGGAGATCTGTTTTCCTTTTGAATTCCTGGGATAAAATGGGAGCTTCGATCAGCTATTTTGTGATTCTTGCTTGTCAGCCCTCTCTGTGGCTACATAAATTGGTAGGATCGATGGATGGAGAGCTAATTCTGTTCTGTAGAGCAGCTTTGGTTACCTGCTTCTGCGAATGCATGAATCATTGTGAAGGAACAGAGCACTTGCTAATTAATAAAGGAAAAAAGTTAGGCAACTGGAAAGATAGTGTTCCTGACGTGACTTGAGATAACTTTCTTGTTTGCCTGAGCATTTTCTGTACCTTCCCTCTGTTCTGTCTGTTTAGGCAGTAAACTCTTCAATGCAGAACTGGTTTTCTTTCTTAGTCCATACAATACTTAAAATCACTGCTGTTTTTAATTAAAGCAGCAGTTGTGATTCTTGGCTATTTGGACTATTAGAGAGCAGAGATGCGCACGTTTTTTCATCTGGGAGACCTGCTCCTCAGGACTTTTGTTGGAAGTCTGTATCCTCTTGTTTCATATTGTTTGACAATTCAAACACCCTGCCCACAAACCAGCTTTTCTTAACTATGTTTTGCCCTGTCTTTAAAAGTAGTCTGTGGATACCTGAGATCTACAGATTGAAAACTGCTCTAGTGGCAAGTAGGGCGCTGGGGGTTTTTCATCCCTCAGGTACTGTTGCATTAGTTCCAGGGTTTGTGTGCAGTAGCTTGCAGGGCAGAGTAGACCACTTGCTGAGCTTGCAGAAGGGGTAATTCAAAACTCAAAGAAGTTATAATACAATTATTTAATTACTTAGAAATTACGTTTGACTTTTTGCGGTGAAACCCTGCTTTGTTTCTGCTTGATCTGTGTGCAGAATAGGTACACAATATATCCTCAGTTTGTCGCTAGTTCTTTTCACAACAAAAAATTGCTGCAGAGCCAGACAAAACTGATTCGAGTTACTACAAACAGCATTCTTGGGCGTGGGTGCTGGTGCTGGTTGAAATTCCTGGCAGTGCAGCTGAGCCAGATTTTGGACTGCAACCCCCAGTGCTCCTGGAATCAGTGTCTCCAAATGGGCTCTGTAATTTGCGTCAGCTGAGTCACTTCCTTACCACGAGCTGCCATAAAGAGATGATTTCTGCTTTGCTTCTAGGGTTTAGCCTGCACTGCCCCCCTCCTTTTCAGAGTACGAACTCGTCACAAAATACCTTTTGTAGTAATGCAGTTGAGTTCAGAGAGTTTCAGAACTCCCGGTTATTGGTGGCCTGTTCTGTTGAAGGGACTCTTGGGTTTTGTGTTCCTCCTCTGTTTCTAGCTGCTCATGCCCATGAGAAGCCAGCAAAGCAGCACGTTGGTTTTCTGTGTTAAGTAGCGGTTACAGTTGTTCCCAGCTGCCAGGTGAACACAAATGTCTACAAGGTACTTCAGGTGATAGCTATCCGTAAAGTCTTTAGAATATCTAAGCTGTTGTATCTCATTTTTCTTAATGACCCACATTTCTTCATTAATTCTTGCATTAAATATGAATGAGTCAGATTTGAAAGCTTTTGAATTTGGCAGAATAAAAATAGTCTTTACTTTAGCTTAATGTTAAGGTGCATTTTGTAGAAGATTGACTTTAACTGTGAAGAGCCAAAAACGTTTATTAAATCTGTTCTATACACATGTAGTCTACAAATAAATGTTTATGCAATAGATTTATGAAAGGTTGCCTCAGCTGCGTTGAAGAAAGTAGGTATCAAAAGGAGGGTGACTTAATAAGAAATGAGTTCAGAATGAGATGTGCGTGCTGATGACCTCATTGATTACAAACAAAAAACAAATGTTGCTTTGGTAGTTGCAAGATATAACTGCTGGGGACGGATTAGTGCTTCTTTCTTACGCAGACAGTAATACTGCCTTTCTGTTCCACACGTCCACCAGGTGAGCTTGGTACAGGTAGTCATGTAATGAAGTGACACTGAGGAATGTGACAAATCCTGGCGTTGTAACTCAGCTTTAGTTTATCGCAGTCGCCAGTAGCTAAGGTGCTGCACAACTGGCTTCTTCTAAAAGGTGCCGCTTGTGTCGTAGTAGCAGGACATCTCCTGTAACCAGCCGACAGTCCCCAGTCTGCCTCTGTAGTCAGCATGGCCACAGCATGTGCTCTTTTCTCCCAGTTCTCTCTAAAGAACATTGTTTTACGTTACTCCCCTTTTGCAGAAGGAGGTGTTAGACATAATGAAGCCACACCAATGTATCTGCGTTCGTTTGCTCTCATTAGGCCAGGTAACAACAGAATTAACGATGTCACGACATGCCCTTTCTGCGTCAGCGGTCTTGCCTGTGTAAGAAGGTCAGCTGAAAGTTCCCAGACCTGCAGAGCATCTTGAGTTACAGATTATGGTTGACACTGTAAGTGAAAAAGTGTATGAAATGTAAGGTGGTATTAGTACTGGAAATTAATGGTGACACTGTATGCACACTAATCACTGTAGTGGAAACATCCGGCTGCTATAATGAGATGCCGTGTTGGGAACAGGATACCACCATGTTCCCTTTCTGTGGTAGCAGGTGGTAAATTTGCTTAAGCTTGCATATTTTGTTACACTGTAGAAGGCTACAGTTTGTGTGTGGCATTTAAATCCATTTTCATTTAACTTGGAATTGTTTTCTTAAAGCAGATTCTTGCTTAGTTAAAGAAAAAACCAGAAGATTCCACCAGGACAGGTTTATGTGTAAAGACTTGGAACAAATCTGGTTTGGTTGTTTTTTTTCCAAAAGGCACTGCTTTATTAAACTATAGTTTAATAAATATAGTTAATAAAAGTTTGTCGGTTTAAACATCCTTATTTCCTTGAAGTAGTAGCTGTGGCCTCTGAAATAGTTCATGCATATCAATATGTAAAAGCTAAATTTGATGATTAGGAGCAGAATTGGGATGGAAGTGTAGGTGGGGCTATGAGGAACTGGAGATGGGAAGAAAATGTGGTAAAAGGGATCACTGAATATGAACTAGGGAGTTTGTGGGACCGGGGCTGTTGTGGGTCATAGCTGTGTGCTTGACACTCGTGGTGCAAGGTGCATGACTGACTGTCCTGGGCTCTGCCTGGCTGGGATACAGCTCTCTGCTGGGGCTGGCTGGGTGCTCATCCCCTTGTCTAGCTGCCCAGGGGTCCCAGGCACTCCGTGTGGGGTGTGCGTTACCTGTGAAAGCCAGCGCAAATCAAGACGTGTCCCATGGCTGTGGTTGCCTGAAGTGTGGTGGGGAAATGGCTTGGCACCAACTAAGTGTTCTTAAACATGCACTAAATATGTGCATTACGTTACTGTCGATGTAGGCATTGAACGTCCTGAGATTACTCTTTTTCCTTTGTATGTGCTTGTAGATCATATATCCCAAATATCAAGAGCATAAACTTCCAGCCGCTGGTCTCGTGCCTGTGTCCATTAATACACAGCTGAGTCTTGGGACTCCTCTTCTTCCCACTCTGACATCCCTGGGAGGCACACAGCTAGTGTCCAACAACTGGTCCAGGCTTGCCAGAACACTCCTCAACAGATCGCCCAAAACTTCAGCAACAGGCTCAGAAGGCTGCACTTCACAATCCAAATGGTTTGGGGTTTTGTGGCTGTCAAATGATGCCTTTCAGGGTGTTTTTCCTTGTTAGAGAGACTCCATTAAATGGAAAATCTGTGGATTTCAGAAAGCAATACTGCACTAGTTTAAGTATAAAGCATACTAGGTTTTTCGTTGTTCATTTTTCTGCAGCGTGCTGTACAAGCTGAAGTAATGGGACTCTCCCAGGTACTGGACAGCAATGACAGATTGAATCCCCCTTCGTTACATTTCCTGTAGGGGAACTGTGACTTTAAAAGAAATGGATGCTGCCCCTGGCTCTGTAAACCAGGTCTCTGGCAGGGTGCAGTTTCATATTACCAGGGGCCGGCGTGCTGCTGCGCCCCCCCTGCAGCCCCAGTCAGCATTGTGGTCCTCTTCCCCAGGGTCGCTGGTGCTGATCTAATCCCACAGAGAGCCAGTTCGGGGAGCATAACGGAGAGACCCTTATCCTGGGAAAAAAAAAAAAAGGTACTGAGGAGCAAACGGACAGGGTGGTGTTGGCGTTCAGTGGGTTTATCTGGAGTAGAAAACCCTACAGGCAGCTCGGTATGAAACGTGTTGTAGTTTCTGCTCAGTGTGGCAGAGATGTTGCCCACAATGTGATGGTGGCTTTACTGCCCCTGTAGTAGGAGTGATGTGAGGTCTGCCCTTGCTGGTGGCAGGTGGTGATTTAAGAGCCGGCAGAGTTCACTGGAGGAAAGCCTCGGAAGCACAAAACCCAGCAGGGAGTTGGGTTTGGCCTCCAAGAGGCCAGAGGTGCCAACAGGCATCGGCAAGACCTCGCCGAGGGTTTGGGGAGACCCCCAGGCAAGGCTTCATCTATCTGAGCTTCCCCTGTCAGACTACCATGCAGATCTGAAGTACCAGATTCCACTGCACCACCAGTTCCCCGCAAGGACAATGGTCTGTGCTTTCAGCAGGGCTCAGTTTGTGGTTTTCCCAGCCAGGGAAAGAAAACAGGATGAGATAAGCAAGTCCTACCTATTGTAGTTGCTTTGGTGCCACCACGCCATTAACTTGTCTGTTAAACTGTGTAGTACCAAAAAGTTAGTGACTGACTGGGAAGGTAAGCAGCATTCCTCAGCTCTGTGCCCGACATCCCTGTGGGGCTGAAGAGCAGCCTTTAAAAGCTGCAGTGAACAGGCTTCATTTCACTGTTAACTTCTGATACGGTGTTCTGGTATGGCAGAGCAGCGCGTATGCAGTGGTCATTTCTCTGCTCCCTTCCCGCCTTTCAGCAGCTCCTCCTCCAAACTTGCAAAATGAGAGTGGTAGCCTTGGAGGAGTGCAGCGTGCGGTGTAATCACAGCTCTTCCTTCCCCAACGGTTTCCTCTAAGCAATCTGGTTCAGGTTTTTTCCCCCTGCTTCTATTGCATGGACTGCTGTGAATGCTGTGGAGACAGTTGGAGATACATGCTGAAACTAGCATTTCCCATTGTGGTGTTCTGCTATTTCCCCTCAGTCGTATTATCTTAAGTGTGTTATGGTTTCAGAATCTTTCTTTGGATCTTAAATATACTAAAATTACAGTCTGCCTTCTTTGTGATGAGCAAAAAAATAACACGAATTTCACACACAGTAGCAGAAACCGTGTTCTTTCCATCTCATTTTACTACACGTTTCAGTTACAGAGTGTTTGTGTGCAGTACACAAGAAGTTAACGTTTCTTAATGACAGTTCTTCAAGGGAAATTTGCTCACTGAATGGGAAGAAGGGATTATATAAAACCAGCACCTAAACCTCGTAGTGCTGTGATGCTGAAAAGTGCACATAAGTGTTAGTAACTTTGTGAACTCACAGTCCATTCAGTAATATAGAGTATATTGTATATTATTCATTCAGTATATAATGCATTCAATGTTTTGTTTTCCAGGCTTCCAAAATAGGAAAATATGTATTCCCTGATATTTCCAGACATGGAAATTGTCCTCCAAGTCTTTGATAGGAATCAGCAAGTTTTCAAAGCATTCATAAATACTGACCAAATGTAAAAGCATGTTATAAAATGCGATGCCGAGATAGAAAACTAGTTTTATTGCAAATCTTTCAATTACCTTCAGTTACCAGGGAGGTTAAACAAGTACTTAAAGAAAAATCCAACAAAAAACCCAAAACAAAATAAAGAACCAAAAAAAAAAAAAACCCAAACAAAAAAACCCCTGACCAGTTCATTTTTAAAAACCAATTTATGTTAAAGCTCTGCAGTGATATTAATTAAATTCAGAATTCCTTTTGTACAAACCGAATTGATGTACAATTGCTGACTCCCCTTTCTATGAGACAACTTAAGGTTTTCTTGTCATCGTCATCAGAGGAAAGTCAGGCCCTGAACTAATTCTTTCTACAAGACTTTGGAGGAAAAGTAAGTTTTGCAGCTATTTTTTCAAGCTGAATACACGTGGTTTTAACTCTGGTGGCAAGAGGCAGGGTAAGGTATGGAAATGCAGACAGCTGCCTCTGAAAGAAACAAAGCTTCAAGGAAGCTTAACATGCTGAAGTCAGGGGAGGCATATAATCTCCATCCTAGGGTGCTAAAGTACCGAGCATCACATCAGTCCAGGGTTATTAACAGCTTTTGCTTTGGGATATGGATTTAGGGCTAAAGACTGCTCATGAAAGAAGGACATAAAAACTGCAGGCAGTGGCAATCAAGCCAGTCTGATTCAAAATATGTGTGACAGCCTTGCATCCTGCTGATAGAGAAGACCTGGAAAAGCTAGAAAAAGGGAGTGAAGTGCAATCTTTTAGTTTATCAGTTGCAAATTGTGCCTTGCCTTCATTATCATACCTTACCCAGCATTTGTATTTTGTGAACTAGATTATTTCCTTAGTCGATGGAGATGCGTACTAAAGGTAATCTGGCCTTCACAAAGGATCTGTTACAGTGTGCAAGGGAAAGTTGTGAGTTAAAATAAGGTTTACCACATGAACTCTGAAATCGGTAAAATATAGTTTACTCGGCCCAAGAGCTGTTCTTGTTTCTGAACCTCCCATGCTCCCCTGTCATTTATGATTTGGAATTAGAAATGTTTTTAACAACGGTGTGAGTATAAAACCACAGAGCCTTGGGCAGTGAATCCCACCAAGCCACCTCGTGGCATCTAGGCAGCCCGTAAGGACAACCGTATTAAAGAGATATTTAAGTTACAGATGACTTTGCTAAGCTGCACTCTATTATTTACGTAAAAGATAGAGGGCTGAGGGACAGAATTTAAACTGACCTTCTTGCTCCCCTTTCTCTCTCTTTCTCTCCCCTTCTTGGGGAGAAAGTAGAGGTTATCATGTCCTGCCTTTCCTGACAGCATGTCTTTCCTGTGGTTCTGCAGGCACCCAGCCGTGGTTGCCCCAAAGCTTTTCTGTCAGGTTATAGCAACCCCAAGAAGGAGCCTGGCTGGCTTTTTTTTTTTTTTTTTTTTTCTTTCGGGGGGGCTAGTTCGAGGGGGGGT
>NW_010393538.1:0-16247 GCF_000710305.1 Buceros rhinoceros silvestris | reverse complement strand
TTTTTTTTTTTTTTTTTTTTTGCTTTTGAGGGAGCATGTTGGAAGGGGGGAGCTGCTTTTCCCAGTGGTGTCTGTAGCAGCTTGGGGAAAGAAGAGAAATGATCGGGTCCTTCATTCCTCACTCCAGTTCATGCTAGAGCAGACTCAGCACTGCAGAGCTTCAGGTGCCTCCTGGCTCCTCTTCCTAAAGATACATAGGCCTTTGGGAATGGCAGGAATGTCGTGTGTTGCAGCAAGCAGTGTGTCTGCCACGAGGCACGGACCTGGGAATCTGGTAGCGGGTTTTACTTCTGTACTCTGCCAGCGTAGTGCAAAAGCAAGTCACTTTGAACAGGTCAGGGAATTTGCTCTGAAGTATTGATTATGATTTCTCAGCCCCAGTGTTGCAAAATCCTCTGTGTAGTTCCTGTTAACAACAGGGAATGGTTTGCAGCATGCCTCTAAGACCATTCACAGGTTTAGCGAGCTGCACTGTCGTCGGGAGCCAGTATGTCAAGAGTTCTCTCACAGAGGCAGACGCGTTATTTGGCACACGGTGGTGCGATTCGGCTGTTTCTACCTGCAGCCTTCTTTTCCTGAGGTGCAGTTTGCTTTTCTGATGGCAGGCCCATTGGGGAGGCAGGGCTGGAGGGATGGCTTTGTGCTTTTCCATCCCATTCAGACAGCACGCACCTCTGCTGGAGTAAACCGGGTGAAGGGTGCTCCCCTCTCCCAGCCTTACCACGTCTCACACCACAGCTGGAAACCTGCTAGGCAGCCAGCCGTGCTCAGGTGGGTTTTCCACTACTTCTGTTACACCGTGTGTTGCAGCTTTTCCTCAGCAAATGTCTGATGCTGCTGCGTCATGGCACAGATGCTGTGAGCCGTTATCTTGTGACATCACAAGCACTGTGCAGATGGCTCTTAGCATGGAACGATTTGCAAGCTTTCCCTGATTTCTCAGACTGAGGAGTCTGCAGTGGGCTATCTTTACTCAAAACTCTTCTTGCTTCCGTTTTCATTTCTAGAGGCACAGAAGAGGTCAAGACAGGGAAATTTGACCAAATTTTCAGTAACAAAAATTATGCAGGCACAAGTTACCTGGGTTTGGTAGGAAAGAAATTATGACCTGACTGTTGATGAAGACTGTGATGATTATTCATGTAATTAAGAACCACTGGGACAGGGGCTGAGGCTGCAAGGGAGGGAGAATCTGAGACTTTTTGATGAATATTTGGGGTAATGAGCCTGAGATAATGTATGATGTGCTATATAGGACAGAGTTAGGGTTTGGTTTTACTCAAGAACCGACAGATCAGGATTTTAAGAAGGGCAGGGAGAGAATGGGGGAGTAGAATGGACCTGCTGCTGCTAACAACCATTAAAGAAATACAAAGCCAGCTGCTCTCAGAGCAGAGCTTGATCCTTTCAGTGCCTTTAACAGCACAGTATATATTCAGAGGAGGGGAATTCATGAGGCCCTATGGACCTACACCATGGCATTACACAAAAATGCAAACCCGAACAATGGGTGGCCTCAGCAGTTCCATCTGGCTCACCATTAACAAGGTTAAAGTAAAGTGGGTTTCCTTGGCTGTGTCACACACAATTTACACTTCAGATGCTTTAACTTTGGAGCCAGACTGAAGGGAGCGCCACTCTGAACACACGTGGCAAGGGTCTCCTAACGTGTGGTAAGCGCATCTGGTGTTGATGCTCTTTGAAAGATACAGAGTAGTAGCGTTTAGATAATTTATAAGAACTACGTGGAAAGTGTGGATTTTTTGGCTAAATCATTTACAAAAGCAAAAAAAATTCATGTCAACAAATTAGAATTGCAGGCAAATATTGTTTACTCAAACTATTTAAGGACATGATAATATTAGTGGCTGGATTCAGCTATCAGCACCAATTATTAAGAGACCTGAGATATGTAACTACCAGGTTTTGTGGTATTGCAATCTGAAAATTCCAATCCACTTTTAAGCTAAAAAGGGATGTTGATACACGGCAATGTATTCTGTTGTAAAGCATTCTGTTCTCAGAGGCTCCAAAATACTTAGCTAGTAGGGTGTAGTTAACCATGGCAATAATGACCTTAAAAAACCTGTAGCTGGAGAGAGCCAGTGGTATATCCGCAGGTATGCTGGCGTATTAATTTCTGTGCCACGGAGTGTAGTAAAACATTGTGATTTTCACAGCATATTGCAGAAATCATGTTCTTTGTCTCAGCTTTGAGGTGCCACAAGGGAGCCTGTACATCCTATACACTGTCCCATTCTTGGATAAAAATTCAGTTGTTATTGAATGGATGTCAAAGCTGATAATTCAATTGTGAAGCTGTTCTATGATCTCTAATACTCGAGCAATTAACTCTGTGGTTAGAGATCTAAGGTAGTTGCCAGAGAGAGCATACGGCTGTTGTTGCTGCAGAGGTGATCAAAGCAATCCAGAGAGCAAGGCACGTGTTGCACTGAACACACACAAGAAACCTGGCCATCTCGTCTGCCTTTGACCCCAAATCATGAGTTCAGTAACGGAGCAGGACTTCATACTCCTTCTGAAGTTAAACAGACAGACTTGTGTGCCATAAAACCAGCAGACGTTGTTGACAAGCAGTTATCCTGGTGATGTCAGCAGGCTCACGAGGGAAGGTCCCAAGCAAGCAGCCTGCCATGCTGAGCTTCCTCCCAGGGGAGCTGTGCAGTACCGCTGTGACAGGGCACTCTTCCTCTTGAGCGTGCTGCTGAAAGGTTGGCTTCGGCCTCGCCAGCACTGAACAGCCCTGCAGTTGCTTCACGTCTTCCAGGCTTTGCCAGCAGGTGACTGTTGCCCAACTCTCTGACCCACTCTGATCCCCCTCTGTGCTGCCCTTTCCTGTCTCTTATAAAGACAGAAATATCTTTAAACATTACACTTCAGTTTCTGACTGTATCAGCAGTCCTGTAAGCCGTGATTATTTTAAGATGCCATTTGACAGGCATGTCAAAGTTGCTGAGGTCCTCTCAAAGGCTTCCTGCCCCCTTTATTTGAGGTAACTAAAGGCAAAGTAGCTGCTGTAGTTAGTAGTAGGCAAAGTAGTTTGTTACAGCCGAAGTAGTAGGAGCTGAGAAGTCATATCATTACTAAATGGTCACAAACCATTGACAGTCCCTTTTCTTCTCCCTTTTTAGCTACCAGACTGCTCTCTGTCCGTGAGCAGCAGCATTTGACTCGCGCCCTATCTTCACAATAGCCCCAGAAAGAAACTAGTCAGAGAGCTACTCTTGCTGAGTCCTGACAGATGTAATGCTTCCACACCAAGCCCTGCAGTGGAAGGAAGAGTAACACAGCAAGGCAGAGCCTGAGAAGGAGGTAGAAGGGATATTGTCCTGCTCCAAGTAGCACTTGCATGAGCACAAGGTGGGAAATACCCCAGCTATGTTATGCATGAGGAGAGGGAGAGTTCACAAAAATAGGATTAGTTAACCTGAAATAGGGATGGTTGATTTTGTGGAGAATATGTAAAAGAATAGTGTAAAAACATATTTACTGATTCGGAGAGAAAATATGCAGCTCGGCTGTATTTAGCCTGTATATAACTTAAAGTACACGTTGCAGCCAACTCTGCTACTATATTTGTCAGTTCAGTTCTTTTCCATCTCATCGTCTCTAACTGAAAGGGAAATCAGTCACAGTCACCCCATTTTCAAAATGAAGTTCAACATCTGCACCTTGTGCCTGGACTTCCAATGCGTGCTTATTTCACGCATCCTTCACGTACCGGCTCCTGCTGGCGCAGATCAGATAAATGAGGTATTATGATTGACATTCTCATGGACCCAGGTAGAAATCCTCTGCAGATTTGTGTAAAGGCCGTGCATGTGCTGTGACCGTGGGTGACTCCCAGACACAGGGCACGGTTCCACATTGCAGTTACTCTGACAAGAGCATTTGAGGACGATGAGAAGCTCACTGCTTAATCTATTGCCTCCCACCTCCTGCCGGTGTTTGTCACACCCACAGTTGTGCCAGTGCAAGGGTTTATGATTTTGCCTTGAAGCTGGAGGTGTGATGTGAATCAAACACTACAAACTGAAAAGAAGAATAGGTGAATTAACTGAAAACTTTTGTTGCTGAGAATTGGCTGGTTGTTTTAGTTACTGCGTTCAGGAGTTTTTGAATGCAGATCATGCGTTATCAGAAGTATTCTTTGTGGAAACGGGGGAGTTTACTGGATTATTGTCTTCTATTTATTTTCACATTACCCACGAAAAGCTATGAATGAAATGCAAAGAGTTGAGCTGGAGTCCTGGTCACTGTACGGTTTTGGATGGGTTGCAGCGCTCGAGCAGGATCCCTAGCAGTTCCCTGCGTCCTGCCTGGCAGAGCATGCTGTTGCTGATTTGTTTCACAGTATGGAGTGTGAAAACAGAAGGGCATCCCAGGAGCTGTCGCTGATGCTGCCAAGACAGCAAGCAGTGGTGGCACTCGCTATGCAACGCTTTGTGGGAAACTGGGGCGAAAGATAAGCACAGTAGATTATTGAAGACATTCTGGTTCAGGCTTTTGCACCACGTAGAAAGTGTGTGGTGCTGCATCTGATTCTCATTTTGTGCTTCCTGCCAACAGGGAATGAAAAAGACCTGTGGAGGGTTTTTCTGCATTTGTGCAAAGTCCAATTAGGGTCTTGATAGCCCTTGTTCTCTGCGTAATGTCTGGGCTGTAGGCATAAGTGAAATGACTTTTCACAACTTGTCTATGACTTTTCATCCCAGTTGTTGGGCAGCAATGAAATAGCTGTTACAAAAACGACAATTGCAAAATTGGGTATTTTATGCATTGTTGGGAATGTGCTTTTTCCTACTCTAGTTCAGCAAATGCCAGTTAATTTGTGGCCTGATCACCATATGGTTGTACTTTGTTGTACCGTAACTTTTTTTTTTTGTCTTCTTTTACTAGATATAATCTGGAGGGGCACACACTCACATCCTCAAAGCTGTGAGGTTCTTGCTTGCCTCTGAAGTCAGTGGGACTTAGGCATTTAAATACCTGTACCTGACAGAGTCACACAGACTGCCTGTAACAGAGAAAGAAGGTGGTGCCATGCTCTCCATCACCAGCTTCTGAGCCTGGGAAGGGTGAGACTTACATGAAGGAAATTCGTGGGCTGTGCTTGAGGTCTGCAGTCCTGGATGGGGGATGCAGTCTCCCTCCACATTGTGTTTATTTGGAACTGGGTATTTCTAGGTATTTTGTAGATTTATAATCAGAAGGTAAGTGGGAGGGCTGAAGAGATCTTGAATTAGGAGCAAGGCTTTCTGGTCTTTCAAGAGTGAGGTCTTTCTGCTCTTTCAAGGTTTTCAAGAGTGAGGCTGGTTTAATAAACAGTTGGTTTGTTCCTGGGAGTATGCAGGATTAGTGTGGGAAGTGTCAGACTTGTAAAGGTCTGGTCCTTTATCTTCTATGGCTAAAACTGTTCAGGTATTACTACAGAGGAGGCAGTGTGTTCCTAGATATTTTAATGTTTGGGTCCTGCCAAGAGCCTCAAAACCTGAATTTACTTGCCATCTGTGTCTTGTATTGGTTGGGGTTTCTACCTGACAGCCAACAACTCAATGCTCTAGCTCACAACTGAGCCCTGCAAAATTATCATGTCAGCTTCTGCACCCTTCCCTTCACCTATATGGCTCCATTCACTTTAACCTACAGAAAAGGTCCCTGAGAGTTCACCATGTACCTCACTCGGTGTGAAAGACTTGTTCGGATGCAAGTCTTCCCTCCATCAGGAGATTGCTGTGATCTCCAGCTGGTGGTTGTTCAGCCTTTTGAAGAAGGATTAGTAGATTGTAGGTAAGAGACAGGGGTTTCTCATCTTCAGTCCCTGGGGAGCAGATGTCACTGAGGATTTCCAGGAGGATTACACCCAGTGGTGGAAGCAGCGCCACGAGGTGTAGGGGTAGACTGTGCCCAAAGAGAGTGGGCAGCAGTGGAGGCTCTGGGCAGTACAGGGTGAAGAGTTCAGCTTCAAAACGTATGGCAGCTCCTGCTGCAACACCAAGAGTGGTGTTGCGGTTTTTACAATGATGCAGAAATACAGATACCTAACGCTGACACCCGATGCAATTTGTAATTGCACAGATTGAGGGTTGTGTCACCCATATGCCACCCCTTGGAGTAGCTGTGAGGAGGGGTTCCTGCAAATGGGGGATGCTGACTGGGGGGTAGGAGTCCTGCTCCAGCCTGGTGCTGGTCCAGAACAGAAAAAAAAATAGATCCAGTTCTCTGTGTGTGAGTTCAAATCCCCTGGCCCAGCTGGTTCAGCTGCATCTTTGTAAGATCTTGTGGAGAAGGATATTCTCGGTTTTCCCTGTGGAAGATCTATCCCTGGAATAATCAACTGCTCAATGAATAGTAAGAGTTGTCTCTCTAACCTCGTAGCAGTATGGCCAGTAATCACTGAACCAAGAAGAAACTGGGTTTCAGTCAGGGCTTGTGAAATCCTGGAGATTCCTATGGGTTTGGCATGTTGTATGTTCCATTCCGAGCCACTGCAGTGACAGGCTACCAGCATAACTAAGTATTCCGTTAGTTTGCCAGAAGTTGGGATTTGCACTCCAAAAGGGATGAACTCATAATCATCCACCCTGCGGATACTCAGTGTCTTGTTGGCCTGTGCACGCTTTGCCGAAGGGGCTGTAGAGATGTACGTGCCTTCTTCCACCCCAACCAGGGTCAGATTCATCACCAGCAACTTCAGGGCTTACATTAAAAATGTGCTGCCCTTTCTGCCCCCGTCTCCTCCAGACATCACGGGCAGTTTTCCTGCCTTAAACAGCGAATGCTGCTGTTAAATGGGAGGTGGTTTAGAGTATAGATGAATTGTTAAAGCACAGACGAGATGCTGGCATTAATCCTTCTTCTGCTTTGTGACTGCTTTCAAAATCGTGCATTCAGGGCTTCTGTAACTGCAGATGTAGTTGGGATACGAGTTTCTGATCCCAAGTACAGATAGCTGGGGCTGCTGTGCTTGGCCAGCATATCCATTGCGTTTTCTGTGGCCGATACACTCCGCGTCTAACTTATAATCTGCTGTCCCCTTGCACTGATCACGACTGGAGTGCCCTTATCTGAACTGTTCTTTGCTTTCAAACATGTTATTTAAGTCTAGGGTTGCTATTTTATCTAAATCTGCTAATGCACGGTTCATCAGTCATGCCAGGAAAATTGATCCTTGCGCTGTGAACACCCTTACTTTTGAAATCGTTCATTCATTCTTTCTTAACCTGAAACAGCTCAGAAGAACCAAACACTTTGCTCCTCTACCTTGGCTATAATTCTTTGGTTTTCTTTTTTCAGCTTTGTGATTTATGCTGTGTTACGCTTTCAAGTGTTACATCAACCAACAAACACGGATTTACAGGTGGAACTGAGGGGCTTCAGCCTGCATTGCTGTGTTGCCTCGCAGCTTCTGTCAGCCTGACCTCTGCAGCCAGCCTTGGCTCCTGCCGTGTGATTTTTCCAGTATTCATACGCAGTGAGAAAGTCTTTCCTCAGTTACACTATTAACGGTAATGGAGAATAAGCTCAGTGAAGTCATCAGACTTGCTCTGGATTTATACCCATGTGACTGAGAGCAGAAGTGAGACCACTAAGTTGCTCTGTTTCTGGGAAGACGCAATCTTTTTTAAAAAAGTTTTATTAACCTTATTGTTACCATTTTATTGTGATGATATCACTGAATCTACATAATCACAAGCAAGAGGGATAAAGTGATCTAATTTACCACTTAGAGTGAAATGTTTTCAGTCATGTTTTACTAACTGTACACAGAATTATGAGAAAGAACTGAGAAACTCAAACCTGTGCAGGAGATTTACCATCCTGAGGCCAAACTAAGAAAAAGGAAACACCAGCTTTTGAATTAATGTCTTTTTTATGTGCACAACTGTTTTTTATTTTTATGTACACAGTAGAGAGAGAATTAACGACAAAGATGAGTGTGGTGGTGAGATAGGGCGGAATAGAAGCAAATGGCATTATTTCACTTTTATTTCTTAGGGATCAGGCATTGTGGGACCACAGAAATACCTGCCTCAGGTGGGAATTAAAAGCTTTAACATATGAGGCTTAATCCTGTTGCAGCTGAAATCCTCTTTTCAGGCTTTACTGTTGCCCGCTGCATTTTGATGTGAGAAGTTTCAAAATTAACTTTTTTCTTTGAGGTGTTGAAAGCATCTTAAAAATGTGTTACAGAAAATGCTGAACACAGCCATTTGGTGGTAATATCTGTATTTGGAGCGAGTTCATTTTAGACAGCTTAAGGTACAAGTTTGTAAAAGTGAATTAGGAACTGACTTTCTCAGTCAGAGCAAGGGAGTGGGACAGATTTCCCTTATCAGTAAAAAGTGGCTACAGAGCACCTGAGTGGCTTTATTGTTCTTGCAGTGACTGAGCATGTGAACTTTTAAGTGCTATTTCAAGGAAAACCAACCACCGTGTTTGACATCCTTTTGTTACGCAGCTGGGAAAGGAAGCCCTGCCTGTATTTTATGTGGCACGGCTTACTGTGTGGATACCCTGAGCTCTGGGAGGAACCCCGAGAGAGATGGCTGGCATCGTGAGGGTGTCAGCCAGCCACTGCCCCTTCATTGCTGAAGAACGAAATGAAGCTGCGCGGTGCTGGTCCAGTCCGAACCCTTGGGAAGCCTATATTCATCTAATTCAGTGACTCTAATAGGAAAATCCTTTCTGAGACAAAGATCTAAGTCAGGCCATACTCCTGTCGCCAGATATTTCTGAAACTTTGTGCATGATACTGATTTATAAGGGATGCCTAAAAATCATATGACTAAACTGGTGTTTGAGGGAGAGGAATAGGTTCTGATCTAGAGCAGCCTTCCTCCTCCTCTTCCTCTACTGCGTGCTGCAGTGCTCCAGCCTACTCCCAAGACGCCTCTTGCCATTCCCTGCTGTTGCGATGGGTTGGTGTTACTTGTGTTTGCTGCTAACATTAGCGATAAATTAAGGAACCAAAGGGAAATGGCAATTTTTAACAATAAGTTCCCAGTTACCTACTACCCTTTCATGTCATCTGCGGATTAGCTGATCAGTGTGGTGTAGAAACCCTGGAACCAGCTCTGCTGAGAGACAGATGGGGTCAGGCAGCACCTCACTGACCCCAAAAATTGCTGAGCCAGTTTTATGCAGCCTGCGCCCTGATCCACGTGGCGAGGAGGCTCAAGCCACCTCTGCGAAGCCTTGGGATGTTACTGAACTGTGTTTCTGCAAACAGGGGCACCCAGGAGTGCTTTCAAACTCAGCCTGCCAAGGTCTCCTTAGTTGTGGCCACCCCCACGCCTGCCCAGCACTGCCCACCAGCTAACTCTGGCAATAGGCTGCAGATGTGAGTACGCGCTGCAGGGACACCCAGAGCAAAGCAGTACGGCAGCCCGTCCTCCAGCACGAACCGCACAAAACGCTTGCTGGGTTTAGAGGTGCTGTGTCCAGAATGGTCTTAATTTCAAATCCCTTCTCTTTTATTATCCCCACAGAAATTACGGCTTACAAGGGAAATCTGTGGTTGAAAATACTGGTGTGTGTGGTCCCATAAGGTCCCGTAAGATTATCAGTAGTGTAACATTTCATGTTTGAAAAGTGTGATGTATGGCTGTTTAAAACATAACTTACTTAAACCATCACTGATCTACCAGCTATCTGCTTTATCTGGATGGGTTAAACCCGTTACAACATACACGTTTCTTTCATGCTGTATCGATACTATTGGAACAAAACCACCTTTCATGGTATTTAGAAAAAAGGCCTCGCTTTGTAAATTGTTACTTCAGGAGTTCTTAACTCCCAACTTAAAGAAAACCCTTTTGAAAGTACATCCAAAGCATTCCTCTGTGAGGATGCATTTCATACAGATTTTTATGTGATTATGTGAAAAATAATTTTGCTCCATGCCTGTAAAGAGGGATGAGTGGACAGCAGAGATGAGGTTTCACGGAAAGGAAGGGTGAAAGCAACATTGCTAAGGTTATTTTTTAAGGGCTGCTGTCCGAGTAGTCGTTTCCATTTTTGTGGAGAAAAAGATGGCATTTTGTGTATTTTGATGCACCTTTCTGTTTCATTGTTGTTCTTGGTTCTCAAAAAGAAAAAAAAATCCTCTTTCTAATACAATTGTATTAGCAGATTTTAAACAAATTCATTTCCTTATGAATTTAAGCTAAATTGTATCCCGCCAGGCCTGATTTATCAGCAAATGCCCCATGTTGTTTGTCAGCTTCTTTGTTGGGGGGGGGAGGGGAAACCCAAGCAACAAAAGACTGTAACCTATTGATATTACACCGGGAAAAATAGATTGATTTAGGACCAACCACAGAAAACTAGTCGATGGGATGAGTTTACAATGGAGCATTTTTATTTATTTGTTTGTAACAAGAGTAAACATCGTCAATACTGGACCCCGTGTTATTGGAAGCCTCGCAGACACGGGGTTTGTGTCAGCCTGCCAGGGCTATCTGCAAGATGAAAGAAGGCAAGCTTTAAAAAGAAGGAGAGGCCTTGTGTTTCTCACAAAACTGCACATTATCATGTGTTTTGGAGGAGAAATAGATAGATAAGCATTTTTATTTCATTTAGGAGGTGATTTTTTTTTTTAAGAAAATTATTTTTCTGTTAATCTCAAAAACGCACGGGAAATTTTCAAACAGAATTTTGCTGAAGAACAACTGCCTGCGGTTAACTTTCCCACCATCTCACCTCTGCACAGTGTCTGGCGTGAACGAGGGGTTCAGAGTATCAAATAGAGGATCAGCCCAAATCAAAATGTGGCCTCAATGTGCCGCTTTCTGAATTGATGAGACACCATTTTCCAGCATACTTCACTGAAAATAATTAGTTTTAAAATGAAACTGATTTTTTTTTTTTCCCTGGATTGATAAATGAGGTTTTCTGCCTTGGTGTGACCCTGATGACTCGACACACTGTAAATGCTCTGATGAAGATGCTCAGTGCTCCATTCTCTAGTTTATTTATAAAGATAATTTCACTTGACCTTAAATGATTTTTTCAGTATTATTTCAATATTCAGTCTTTCGAATACTAACACCATATTAGAGTGGTTGTGACGTTACCTGCGTTCTCTCCTGTATTCAGCTACAGCGTGAGAATTAGAGGCTGCTAAACAAAACAGCATAAAACGCAGCAATGTGCATGTGAGCAGAAGCATTCCAGCAATTTCCCTCTCGGGGAGCATGGGCAGAGTGTGTACATGCAGAGCTGTTCGAGGGTGTCTCGTTGACTCGCCATCACTTTCCGTTCTTTGAAAGCAAAATGCTGGACCACGTTTCTGTGTGTGTGTGAATTCCCTGCTGGGTGTGGGGAGTGGGGCAGCGATGGAGCGCAGCCGCGCACCGCAGCGACGCTTCCTTCTGCACCCCGGTGTTCTTTAAAAAGCACAGGCCAGTTTTATTTCTCCTGGGACTTGATGGTGCTTAAAAGGTTCGGAGGGAGGGAGAAACCTCCTGAAACAATGCCTCAAGGGAACCCCGCCGTGAAAGCAGCAGAGGAAGGAGTGAAATGCCAGAGGAGCTGGTGGCCAGCTCAGGGCTGTCAGCAGACGCTGGCCACTGCTTGGGGTGTGCAGGGGTCCCCACTGCCCCCACTCCTCCCTGCCACACACTGCTCCTCCTGCAGCTTGGTGCCCTGGCAGCCGACCACACTGTCTTACTTGCCAAGGACAGCTGCTGCCTGTTAAGTTGCAGCAACTGCAGCCTTGTACTTCTAATTTCAGCATTTCTTGCTCTCACAGGACTAGGTCTGCATGTGCTATCTGTTTTAAGGCAGAAGGGTGATGCCTTGTTTCAAAAAATCCTCTAACTGCTTTTTCACTTTTAAGTGTGGTCTTCGCAGCAAGGATTTTCATATTGTATTGTGTTAAGTAAAAGCGAATAGTCCATTTAATAATACAGTGATTTACTAAAGGTGCCTGTTTAGCAGCAGTCGGCTGTGATCCTGTCAGTCTCTGGAGCGCTGTTGTGACAGATTTGCTCTGCAGGATTTGCTCATGGAATATTTAAGTAAGCCAAATAAAATATACTTGTATTTATCTCAAAGGCAATTTGAAATTAGCAGATCCTCAACAGTTCAGGAGACTCTTTCAGTCCTGCAGAGGTGCTGGAGGTGTTTCTCACTTGTCCCAGGTGGTGCCTGAGCTCCCTGAGCTTTTCTGAAGTGTTCACATCCACCAGTGTCCCCTCGCACTGCCCCATGGCCTCATTTTCAAGACAAGTCACTGAAGCCCTTGAAGAGTAAAACAGTTTTGTCTAAGATCCGTGTTTTTGTTAGATCAGGGGTAGTTTAACCTCCCTTTACAGCAAAATAGGGTAGTTCAAGCGATCTGCCGTGTGTTCTGTCTGCAAGAACTGGCCTTTCTTTAGGCACCTTGTGAAAGTCATTACTAAACCAGTACACTTAGGTACAATTTTAAACATTTCCTTTATGCTTTAACTGCTTTAGTTGGCATTCAGTGTTTTGTACAAACACCTCGCTTGCACATGCTCTTAGAATACTGTGCCGGTTTCCAACGCATTAACATTGCTAGATGGAGCATTGTTAGCCAAGATGCATTTTTTTCTTGTCTGATGGCATTCAAAAAGGAAAAACAAAAGAGGAGTTGATAGAGGAAATATCCTGGTGAATTAGTTTAGTCTTCCTCTGACTATACCCCCTTTCTTCCCTTTGCTATCCCTGTTGGATGTTAACCCCTTCCCTCCCCTTCCCCCTCCTAAGAAAAAGTCAGTCAGCAGGGTAATTTTAAAGCTTTTCCTCAACAGTGTGGAGCCACACAATCGATTCTCTATTTGTTCTATGTATTGGATTATCATCTAAATCATATTGTAAAGCAGCATGAAGAAGCAAGCACTTGTGCTTACCCTCCTTAGGTAAGCTGGGCTGCTACTTTAGGGAAAATATTTTCAAGGCAGGGGTATTGTCCATAGAAGTGTGCTTCCTAAGTAGGAGTTGCCTAATGGGACAAGGAGGAAAGCTGAAAACTGGAGAATATTTTATTTTGCATTTGGTTGTGAAATTCAGTATTTGTAATGAATTCCAGTCATCAGCTCACTGCAATTAATGGTTTATGTTGGAATCTGTATGCTTTTTGCTTGTTCATGTGTCCTTTAATGTGTTCGGTTCTGTGCAATCACGAATCCGTAGTGAAGGGGTATTTAGAAGTGGTTTTTAACATTGTGATATGCTCTCTTATTTCGTTAGTGGGTATTAACGTTACTGTTTTCTTGAGAATATTGAAACACAATGCTAGACAAGTTTCTCAAGGTATTTCTTTATTAAAATGATATTTTTTATATAATAAAAACCCCCCTCTTGATTCTCCTTCCTGTCAGTGCTGTAGTGAAGAAAGGATTCCCCATTAGGCTAATTGCCATCTCTTTACTCTGTTGCATTAATTTTTAAGCCTGAAGCTACCTAGTAAATAATGGGAGCCCACTGTGAGAAAGACAGTTCTATTTTAACAAACCTTTACTGCTCTTGGTTTTTTTTGTAAGGGTTACTTCTACTGTAGTTGCACTTTTAAGGGCTTTTTGTGGCTTACTCATCTCATGCTGTAGTTTACATATGAACTACATTGTGTTTAAGCTACGTTATTTCCATGGTGCTTCTGCAGTTATGGCTGGATGTATGTTCTCTAAGAACATACTCCAATAAGTTTTATCATCAGCAGGAGGCAGCTTGTGAACTGTTCTATATGTTTATGTCTCTAGAGATGCCTAAGTTTGTGTGCACATACCATAAGCTATCAGGTTTCGTTATGCTGCAAGTGTATACAGCAGCTCTAGAGGAGCAAAGCGTTGGACCAAGGGGTTAATGCCGCACCTTAATGCGCGTGGATGATGCCATGTGGTGTCATTTGTGAGCTCTGAGGTGGCTGGCCACTTCCATTTTGGTGTAAATCCCTTGGCAGGGCAGGCATTTCAGAGCGGGGTGTGATCGGTTCTCCTGGTAAGAGTGATTGACAAGGAATGAATAAATAGTTAAAAGACCTGAATAAATACCACCCTCCTGTTTAAGTCCAGGCACACCCGGGCTGGCACATATCTATTCTAATGCGACACTTTAGCCAGATGCTTGAGCTGGCTGCTAACAAAAAAGATTCTTGAAAAGCCAAGTCATAGTTTAATCACAACTGCTTCTGATGAAGTTTTTTCTCTTACAATGACATTTTAGTGGTGATTTTCATAAATGCAGGGAACGACAGTATTTTGCAAATAGGATGTATGGATAAATATATATGCAAAAGGTGTCGGAAGCCTCTTGAGTGGAAGCAGGGGCCCTGACAGCAGGTTCTTGGTCAATTGGTGAGGTGAAATGGTTCACTGAATTGGATAACACAGTGCATACCATAGTGACTGATTAAATTGATTTGTCCATGGCTACCGCCTGCCCTGCTACTGAGGCCCTTTAACCTATTTTCAAACTTTCTCTTTTTGAACCGTTCTAAATACACGTGATACTAAGGGGAAGTGCTGTAAAACTCTGTCTTCTGAATTAAAGTAAAATGCACAATTTCCAGAACATCTGCATGCTCCTGCCTAATACCGTGTTTGTTATACTAGACTTAGCCCAAGAACTGATTAAGAAGGTAATAATAAAGATAATTCCTTAATATAACCTAAATTGCAATAAATACCTCATTTGTGAATTATTGGAGGCGGAGAAAGTAAAAGACTGAAGAGTTTTTGTTGTTGCTGTTCTTTTGTTTCCCTAATTGCAAGTTTTCCTTCATTGTTACGTTATTCAGAAAGTGTTTAGAAAGCTTGTCCAGGAAGCAGAGCTGAATGCCAGTTCAGAAGACTGAATGCCACTGTTAAGTAGGGAGTCACTAATTTGAAAATGTCTTCAACGCTTTGGGAAAAAGTAGTCAGATGGATATTGTTTAATAACTTACAACTGTTGGGTTTTTTTTTAATTATGGGGGTGGAAGCTTGATACTTCGGTCTTAGATCAGGATGTTTGTGTTCCGCAACATATTTAGTATATCCTTTCCCTTCCTCTGCTAGGGAAATAGATACTACATGACAATGGGTTTGTACATGTTACTTTTTTCTGGAATCAAGGGAAGCTTTATGTGCCTCTTCATGGGTTATTCTGTAGGATATGCAGGTAGACTTACTGTAAGCATAGTCTTCAAATTCCACTGAAAAATCACAGAAAACTTCAGTGTGACATAAAAATGGAACCGGTTCACCTAAAATACATTACTGCAGTTGTCGTAGAAGTGCAGAGTTAAGTCTAATGGCTTTGGTTTCTGGTTTCTTATTAATTTTTAGGGCAGATATGGCAACTCCATTACAATCTTTTCTAAAAGGTTAATGAAGTTCTGTTCATTATGTAGCTTCTCTAAATTACAGGACATGACACATGCCACGGGCAGCTTACGCTGTTTTTCCATTTGTCTGTTAAAATAAAGACGTAGTTAGTATCTTGCTAATTAATAGTGAAGAAGAGATTTTAGGTGCAGGGTGCTGGGTGATTGTTTCTTGCAGTAGGTTTGCAAATCTTAACAGCCATTTCGAAATCTTTTTTTTAAAATTACGCAGGTTTTATCAAAAGCGTTTCTTTGGAAGGTAAAGTAAATTCTGTTGGTGAGACTCCAGCTGTGCCTACAGCTTTGCACGGATGCTTCTTGGTTTTGACAACTGAATACAGTAACAGAGCCTTGTTACTTTCCCGGAATCTGAAAACTTAAAATATTTTTAGATGGGCTTGAGCCAGAACACATTGCACCATTTTGTACATATAGTCGCAGTCCTTTGTAATCCTTGCCTAAGTAAGTATTTGTGCAATCTTTTTTTTTTAGATTAGTTGATGGTTAAGGGAAAGTTAAAAAAATTGTTAGGTTTAACAGCGTGTTAGGTTATAAATTAAATGTCTATGCATTCAATGCAAGCTTTATAAAACAAAGAAACAGAAATTGTGGGAAAACACCCAAAATAGAGAGCTCAGTGGTGAACGCCAGCGGCACAGGGTCACCGTGCCGCAGGCGTGTGATGATTTCTTGCTCTCGTGTGTTAGAACAGCGTAATCCAAGGGCCGGCGGTCCCGGTGCGCGTTGGGCAGCGAGAGGCTTCCGGGAGGAGCCGCTGCGGGACGCCGCTGGCTGGCGAGGTTCGCAGCGGAGCATCTGTGGGGTTCGGCTGGTTTGGAGGACGGCGACGAGCCCTGGCCCTGCGCCCGCGGGCTCCGGGCAGCGTGTCCTGGGG
>NW_010393537.1:12136-18261 GCF_000710305.1 Buceros rhinoceros silvestris | reverse complement strand
CTCCTCCGGACCGGCCTGTGGCCCTCTCGCTGCCTCTCCGGTTGCCGCGCCGTACCCCGCGGGCGCTCCCTCCTTCACCGCGGAGAAAAGCAGCTGATAAACCGCGAAGTGAACTCTGGCTGCCTTCCTCCGCCTGGCTTAGCCGGGCCGTAGCTAGTTACTAGTACCGGGTAACTAGTTGGCACCATGTAGCTAGGTTTTGCCGGGGAGGAGGCAGCAGCTGTGCGGTGGCATCACCCCCCACCACGCTTTAGGTGCCCCCGTGAGCTGGAGGGGCTTGTGTTCAAGGGCAGCAGCAGAGCAGCGAGGATCACCCCCCGCCCGCAGGCACCGCTGCTGCCGAGGCCGGATCCAGTAACGCAGCAAACGGATCTCAGGGAACGGGCCTGGCTTGTAAGATGCTCCTGGTCTGAAGTGTTCACGGGCATAATGCACTCGAAGGTCAACCGGCTGTCTGTGCTCAGTGCCAGCTCTGCTTGCTCCTTGCAGTGGCGTTGGTTATCGCTGCCTGGAGATGCTGTTTCCTACAGCCTTGGCCAACAGGTCTGTGTGGTAAAAGCCATGCAGCCTTGGCCAACAGTGGATGCTTAGGGAAGGGTGCAAGAGCAAGGCAGCATGGCTTAACCTGGGCAGCGAAGGCTTGTGTGTCACAGTACAGACACCTCAGGTCACCTGGGCTGTCAGTGACTGTTCTAGGGTGGTTTTATTGCTTACAGCAGTGGATGAGTGGGAGTAAAATGTTGTGATACCAGGCACAGTCTTTCCTTGAAACAACTAGTCTGAAGAGCTAAAAGCAGGGAAAGAAGGTATTGCCAATAAAATGCAGCTCGGGTGGGGTGGGATATCAGAGGCTGCCTAGTGAGCCTCGCAGATCCTTCCTGGGTACTTACTGCATTGCTCACTTCAAACAGAACCAAGCGTCACACCAAGGTTTTATTTGTGTCACTCCTTTGTCAAAAGGCTGAACCAAGACAGCACAGTTTAGCAGAGACAGGGAGGTGGCCTTTCAGCTGGAGTCCTGGCTTGTAGCCAGCTGAACTCTTGATGTCTGTGTACAGCCCTGAGCTTCAGCGTGGCAGCATAGAGAGGTTGTGCCTTGAGCCCTGGTGGGTTATTTCAGGCCAGTGCCAGTTACAGGAGGAAAAGTTGCCTCCTCTTGGGACATCAGGAAGTCGGTAAGTGCCTTCCAGATCAGGAAGCAGCAGCAATTGTCGTCATCCCAGTCAGCCCTGACCTAACCAGCTGTGTGTTTTGCAGCATGTGTTTGCATTTCTGCGGTTTCCTTCCGTCAGGGTGTCACTCATTGCCGAGACCGTTCTGCCAGCAGCTACACAGCGCCTGGGGATGCCAGTTCAAGAAGGAAAATGACATTTTGAGAAGGATGTAATTTCTTTTTTCGACGCTGCTAAACATCCACCCATCTGTCACATCTTCTTTCCTGGCACTCCAGCATCTCCGTATCAGTCACAGACAGAGCACAGCTCAGCACCATTTATCAAGTTAATGTTATCAATCATATGCCAGTTTGCATGTTAAGAGTGCCAGAACCATCTTCCTTTCACTCCTTACCATCAGGTTTGAATTTTCTTATAAATTTCTGCTGGAGGAAACACAAGTGGGGAGGTAGCACTGAAGTGTCCCTGGAAGACCAGGCTGTCTTGCAGACAAATGGTGTGCCTGTATTCTGCAGGAAATCTGCTGACAGATTGCAGAATCAGGGGTGGAAATGCTTAAAGCCATGTAGAGCTGATTGCTCTCCAGATCCTCGCGCTGCTCCTTTTTCTGTTTGAAACTCAGCCTGATACCTTTTGTCTGTATTGGAAGATGCTGATCCCTCACAGGCCATGTGACCTGCCTGATGAGCTGTCTCACTAATAGCAAATCAAATAATCTTCATGATGCTGATTCTGGAAATCAAGTTTAGCCTAGTAAATCACTAGTTGCAGTGTTACTCAACATCCTGGGGCTGATCTATGTTTTTCAGTGTCATTCTTGGCCATTTAGAAACCGTACTTTGAAATATGCTCTGCGACTGTGATGAAGTGTCTGTTGCATGGTAATTAACGACATGCTGCCAAGTTCTTGCTGTGTGAAAAGAGTGTAAGGTGTGCCTACATTACCAGAAGTACCTTCAGCTCAGATTGACTCGAAATTTGGTTTGTTAAGCTGTCAGCAAAACTCACAACTATAACAAAGAGAAATTATTGATTAGTCGCCTCCGACAGTGCAGGTGTGCTTACAGGAAACTCCAATTTGGCTCTATGAACAGGTTGTAAATGTTAGGTTTTAAAATGTTCGTTTACTCATTACTGATGTATTGATCTTTTATAAAGCTCAGAGAAGTCCAGGTCACACTATTGCACCAAGCCCTGTTAGAAAACCAACATTAGAGCACGTTAACTACATGGGAGTCTGAAACAGCAAAGTCCAGGGAAAAGCCAATCTAATTTAACGTAGAGTATTACACATCTTGTGTATAAACTAGTATTTGTAAAGTAACCTGGAGCAATTCCATTGTTACGTTATTTAAGAATAACTTTATTTTAAAAGGTATGAAGAATACATGGTGCACACACTCTCACTGTAAAGGAGATCAGACAATTCGCTGTTTTGTCTGTGAATTATTTAACTTGCTCAGATGTTTCTACCAATATTTTCCATCCAACCTCTTTATTTCCACCTTCAGAAATATTCTTTGAGACAATTTTATTTCCTTCATTGGGCATTTTTATATATGCGTCTTTCCTGAGCTAGAAATCAGCTGTAACAATATTGGAGAAAATTCATCCTCCTTGTGTCTCACTCAGTCACCTTGAATGCCAGCTTCTAGGAGTAAGATAGCATTTGTCATTCTGAGCCTGCTGCGACTTTGTCAACGAGATAAGATGGCACCTGGGATTAGTAAAGCACACGCATGGCTTATCAGGTAGCCCAGTGGATGCGTTTTAGGTTTGGAGGACTGTGAAAGAGGGTACCAAATCAGGAACTTCTTTGCTTAAACCTTTGCAAAATTGAAATTTTTGGAAGCATTTATATTTACCTGTAGAAAAGGCACCCGGACTTTATCTGACCACTCCCTGAGAAGAGACACAACTGAAACACCACCACTCAGTGGAGGAGCGGTTAATGCAGTGAGCACTTTTTCACTCACTGGTGGCAAAAATGCTTTGGTTTAATAATTTTAAATGAAACTATTGATTTGACCACCAAAGGCCCTGCTGTCTGTCGGGCCCTGGCCGGAAGGTGTGTTCATGGAAAGGCGTGCAGAACACGGAAGGTGCAGTGGCAGATATTGAACAGAGGACTCAACCTCTACATATCGCTCCGTGTACTGGTGGTTGTCGAGGGTGATGTGAGCTTACTAAGCAGAGCTATAAGGTGGCTCCAAAGGCCCTAGGAAATGAATTTCGCCCCACCACCCCGATCAGCTTTTTGTCTCCTCCTTCCTCACATGGAGAGACCCAGTTTGGGCTACTGCAACCCCTGAGACTGAAGGCTGCCTTCCTCAGCTCAAGGAAAAGGTGATGGGTGTGATGCACTGCTGAGGCTCACATGGAGCACCGAAAGAACTAGCTGAGATGTGAACACACAAGATAGTAGGACTCTTGGCTTTGGTGCCTGGGCTCGTTTGTCCTGACAAGGAACAACAGAGCGTTTAAGACTGGAGGACCCCGTGGTACAGGACTGACCCTAGAACCATACTGAGCTTGCCTGTGAGTTTTGAGTAAGGAAATTTTGCAGATGAATAAAGAAAAAACAGAGATGGGTCTAAATTCGCTTTGTTCCCAGTTTGTTGAAAAACTCTGAAAGGGGGAAATCTTCTTGCCCTTCTCTGTTGTTAGTATTGCAGCTGCCAAGGAATTCTGCAACTCTGGTCCCTTTCCGTGGGGCATCGCTGTCAGCTGCCACCACCACTGTCTCTCATATGACTCTCAAGAGACAACTAACATACTTCTGTTTCCCTTTTTGCAGCCTGCTAGTTCCATGCCCCATGTGTATGACTATGTCTGGCTGCTTCCAATGGGAAAGGTTCTCCAGCTTTCGCAAAGCTCTAAGCTTCACTTCTCCTTCAGGGCTCTGCCTTTCTTCTAGTTACCCAATAGGCCTCCACATTGTAAGAGGGATAAAAAAGAGACTCAGCCCTGTTCCATGAGAAGAGGAGATTTCTCCTATACCCCACAGATATGAAGGAGATGCATAAACAGAAAACAGATTTTCCTTGATCCCGTAGAATAAATTCTGCTGGTTGAAAAAATAATCGCTTTTATCTCTGAAATCTCTTCCAGCCAGACTAGCACAGAGACTGGTGAGGAAATTCAGACTGGATTGCCTCGAGGTTTATTACTGGGACAATGGTTCAGCTGGACTGAAGAGATGGGCAGGCTGGCTTGGGGCTAACCAATATGTGGGGTCAGTGGGAGTGCTCTGCAGTTTATGTGTGGTCAGCTCACAGTGTGATGAGCGTTAAACTATTTCAACCCTTAAGTCCAGTCTTATCCTAGTCAGAACTGCAGATTTAAAACTAAGGATGAATTATCAGACTGCTGTAGCCAGACAACACTTACTGGCTGTTCGTAATTCAAAGCCTGTCTGTGCCTTAAACTGTCATCTTAGGAAAAAACAAAAACCCCACAAACCCAAAAAACCACCCCCCAAACCCCCTGATCGTTTTCTCTCCAGTGACGTAATCAGCATAGCTGAGCTATGGCCAGAATGTGAGAATAGCGTACTCAGCATTGCTACTGCTTTTGTAGTAATAGGCCTCTCAGCAAACTGTCAATCAAATATTATTTGTTTCAAAGAACAGTGTGATGACAGCTTTTCTGCAATGGGAACTCCATTACCCATCACTTGAATATGCTATTTAAACAACGGAACATCCTCCAAATGTCCTGAAGCCTTTTATAGATCTCATATGGTTTTAGCTGCTTTGAAAATATTTTACTTTTGACTAAATCATTACAAAAAATTGCCAGTCATCTCTGCTAGCAAAGCACACTTAGTTTTAAATTGGAGAATAGGATGCGGCCCTCGTCCTGCCTGAGAATTCCTGTAAAGGTAGAGCAAATGCCAGGTTATTGAGTGCACATTTTAATGAACTCTGAGTGAGAAACAGAGACTGATTGTGGCGGTCAATCTTAGGTAAGCAAGTACCTGTTGGCTGGAAAGCTGGTGGTTTGTTGGGGGGTGGTTAGTTGTCTAGAACTGATATGGGAGTCTGGAGTGGAAATTTGTAGTAAATGCTGGTTATAAAAAACATCAACAAAGGATATAGGAGGCTCCTGCGGGGAAAGGACATGGTGAAAGGATGTGACGCTGGATGTGTTCCCATTCCCTTGTCTCTAAGCCCACACTCCAGGCAGAAGCAGATGCGCTACCGAGGGATACTGGACCACCTGGCCTTTCTTGGCCATTAACTTACTTTATTTTTGGCACTGGACTGATGGTAGTGGCTTCCCTACCCTCTCTTAGCTCGGTGGAGATGGACTATCATGGCTGCCACAGTGGCAAGGTTCAGGAATTTGGTTTTGAACCTTTTTATAGCATCCTCAGAAAGGACCTGGTGTGCTGCGTGCTGAGAGGGCACGTGTTAGCAGGCAGGATCCCTCCAACAGAGTGTGCAACAAGGGCCGTCCTGAAATGTTATGCCAGCAAACTTTTGGACCTCAGGACAGGAACAAAGGACAGTCCACAGAAGGTTACACAAAGGTGGGTCTTGACTGCTTGGGAAGACCAGCAGAGAAGTCAGTCTCTTGTCTCGTTCTATCGTACAGCATCCAAGGTCACTTTAGCATTCTGAAACCGAGATACGGGAGGAAATGGCCCTCTATTCCTGCCCCAGACACAATTAACGTGTAATTATGGTTAAACAGATGTTACAAATAAACCCGAATCCTGGACCTGTTTGATAAATTCAGCTTGCAGTTCTAGGATTTAAGTAATTGTGAAGGCTGGTCACACAGGCTTCCTCTGATTTCCCCTTCCAGTTGGTTTGAAAGTAAAATGCAAATCCGCTTTCAAGCGAGCTGTGTGTTTTAGTTCCCTCATGTTTATCCAAAAGCACTTAAAGAATGTTTTTGAATAGAAATAAGATTTTAATTTGGATTTTGGAGGAAGGGTAGACA
>NW_010393537.1:9823-12017 GCF_000710305.1 Buceros rhinoceros silvestris | reverse complement strand
CAATTTGCTGGCTACTCCAAATGCTTAATTCCATCACGACATCTCTCCGATGAGTACTGAAGGAACGTTTTTAAAGTTGTAAACTGCTTCTGTAATTTAACAACAGACAATCTATGATTAAGGGTTAAGAGAAATTAATCTGAAGTTTCAAATGGGATGGAGCCAGCAAGGGCACGTGAGACAGGGAGGTTGTCACAGACAGGAGGATCCCTACCAGTAAAAGAGGAGCGTATGAAAAGGGACTCGGCCCGGCTAGAAGAAGGGAAGGTGTATCGTGGGAATAAAGAGCTTTATGTGTTGATTCAGAAAGCAGTGTGCGAGAAGGAAGGCAGAAGATCTCTACAGGCTCTCTGGGAGAACTGGGCCAGAGAGATAAGCAAGTTGCAAGGATCAAATTGAGCTTGGTTATTAAGAAGTATCAGTAAAGAAGGTGATGTATCTAATGTCAGTTCAAATGTGGTGATTAAAGTTAATGGGAAGATTAGTATGACCAGGGAAGAGAAAGGAGGAAGATTTATAGAGCCCTATTTCTGTTCAGGTTCAAATCGTGTACTGAACTGTTACCTGTTTTGCACAATCTGGAAATCAGTGGAATTAGTGTTCTCCTACCAGTGGCTTGAAAAGACTTTAAGAGTCAGAAAATACAGATAAACCTGTGTAGTCCATCTTGTCTGGATTCAAAAGATCTCTTCCCATTCGGTTTCTGTGCATCTCTCCGCAGTTGTCTCTATCTTTTCAAGCATGTTGAAAACTGTTTTCTGTAAATACTTGTCATTGGTTATGGTGACAGCTCTTAGCATTTTCTCAAATGTGGCCTTAACTAAGGAACCCCAAAGCAATACACCAGGTGGGAGTGTGTTTTTTCAAAGAAGTGACATAAATGTCTTCGCTTCCTGTGAAACACCATACTGCAGGTTCTTCTTTTAAATCTCTTGGAAATGCCTCATGTACATTTCTGCTCCCGCCACCTCTGTTTAACCTCGCTATTTCATATTTACCACAGCAAGCAGTTGTGCTGGCACCAAGGGAAGGGTGCCCAGAGTGCAGAACTGTGTGGCTCAGGGGTGTGAATATTTGACTGCTCGTCTTCAGCCTCAGTGTCCAGCCTCCACCTCTGCTCCCCTCCCCTGCGAGACACGGTCAGTGCTGCTGCCTCATTCTCCTGGCCAGCCCGGTTCTCCTCGGTCTGGGACAGCCGCGTGCCCAGCGCTAAAGGAGCCTCCGAGGTCTAGCCATGTCCTGGGTGTTTGGGACCATGTCCTTTGTCCTTGCCCATCAGGCTCAGGGGCCAGAGCTGTCCTCTGACAGGGTCAGCATCTGAGCTTTCAGGCTGCCAGAGCTTTTGGTGTTCTGCTGAGGTGTTTTCTCCGTTCTTGCTGTTCACCTAATGTACAACCTGTCATTCTGACAATGCTGGTTAACTAATTACAAATTAACCGCTTTTCCCTAAGACAGTGGCAAATTCTGTGTCTGGACACTCCACCCAGTTTTGCCCCAAGCCGAGTTATTACAAACGTGAGTAGAAACCAGCTGCAAACACTAAGGTAGGCGTAGGTGCTGCAGTGGTGGATAACATGATGGATAGATGATGAAAATCCAAACCTGTTTAAACACCACGACTTAGGTTTAAAAACTGTAGTCGGTTTGAGTAGGGCCATGTTAAGAGTTCTTTTAGTCCATCCTAACAATGAAGAAAATTCAGAGATATTTGATTGGGCTGATGTAGAAATGCAGTGTGGTTAAAAGCTGGTGAAGTAGCTGAACTTTTGTAAGCCAGATCACAAACTGTGTAAGCTACCAGTCCTGAAATAATGGAGGGGAAATCCTTATCTGGGCCTTTTTAATACGGTGTACTTAAAAACCGCCAAGCTGCGTAGTTTCTATAATTTTCTTCTCAGAACATAACATAAAATGATGCCACATTTCAGATCAGAAAAAAAAAAATGTCATTTTGTCTTTTTACTTCATTTATACAACTTCAAACAACATCTGATAGTGTAGCCTCTATTTTTGGAAGGTAGGACAACAGTAGGAATTTAGAGTGGAAGATATTCTTTCTGATTTGATGTTTTTTTCCTACAGCTTACAGAAAAAGAAATGTGAAATACCTACTAATTGGCTATTCGTAGCTTCTACTTTTGACTTCCATTCTTGCATGTAATTGTTTGAACAGACAAACTATAATCCTACTGCT
>NW_010393537.1:0-9743 GCF_000710305.1 Buceros rhinoceros silvestris | reverse complement strand
AAAATTGTAACTGTGCAGAGAATTATAGCACTTAGTTTATCTTACAGAATATCCAAAATTACAGATCAGTATCAACTGAATTATAACCAAAGGAGGTAGACACTTACTGTCACTGTTGTAAATTAGGAAAATTAACATCCTGAAAAAAGATCAATTACTTAATCTATGGAGAAATGTTTAAAAGAAGGTATATGAGGAAACCCCCAGACAGTTTCTGACGAGGCACAAATCAGAAATAGTCATCGTTATAAATCAGTAATAGCCAGCAGCACTATGTAGGAATGAAAGTAAAAATCGCTTACAAAAGCCCGTGTCTAGTTTTTCAAGAGGCCTCCTTAGCTAATTTTCTTTCTTTCTAGTATGCTATTTCTAAAATCATCTAAGCCTTTGGAGTTAAAAGACATACTTTGGTTGATATCCAGTATTTTCAAAATATTGTATGTTTCTGAAAAAATTTAGTGTTACTTGTGGCCAGTGACACTTACTGTAAGGTTGTCTAGATGAGGGTCTTGCCTCTTTAAACTTGAAGAACATGAGAACAGCTTGGCAAAATGATTCCTGATTTATGTATGCATGTCAGCATTTCACAAGTACTAAAATATAGCATTTGCTTATTTGCATGATGGTGCCTGAGCTGAAAGACATCAATTTATCTACCACTGATTTTTTGGAGCATGCTTCGAGATATATTTTATAGAGGTGAAACAGTTTAATCAGTCTGGTGCCTTTTTTTATTCACAGACACTGGCATATGGAAATGAACGATTGTTTTCTCCAGCAGAGCATATTATTGTGTGCACGAACATTGCCTGACATACCATACATCTGAGTTTTGCAGTTGTGCCTGGCAAACGGAGAACAGCACGGCTCATCTTGGTGTCTAAATCTGTGCCCTCAGCTAGCAGCCCTGTGGGTCACCGTCGTGACTGCACAGGCCACCTGGGCCAGCTGTGTAGAGGTGTCACAGGCACCTCAGAAATGTAGGTTGAGGTTTTTTTGCTTGTGACGCAATCTCTGAGGGCTTCTGCTGAAGCAAGCAGAGCCCTGAGCAGCAGTTGTGTAGCATGGAGGTCGGGCACGTAATCCAAGGGAGTTCCTGTTTGCTGCTTTTCCAGGAGAAGCTTCACGATGTGAAGCACTGTGTTGATTTCATTCAGACACCAGAAAGGCTTTAATCCGTTTGGCATTCAGCCTGTTTTTCTTCTGCTGAGCCACCTGATGGTGCTTCATCAGGCGAAGGGCTGAGCTGAAGGGATGTGAAGGATGTGTAATTAAAGCATGCCTCAGAAGGACCTATTCACTGGGTTTAAAACAAGGCAGAGATTTAAAAAGAAACGTCATCCAGGAGCTGGAGTGTTGCAAGACCTTTCCATCTGAGGGCAAGGGCAGTATTATGGTCACCAGAATAGTCTGAATTTCAAACTCCAGAGTTCAGCTGAGTGAATCACGTGTTTAAAGGCTTAAAAAAGTGTATGATAGAACAATCTCTTCTGGGTGTTCCTTATTTAGAGCTAATTAGGCTACCTTGACCTGCAAGGAAATTAGAGTAAGTGTTGCTGGGAACAAAGAAAGTATTTTTATTTCATCTTTTGTCTGGAGGGACAGTTTTTGCATGGCACCCTTCTGTAACGTTGATCTTGTCACTTACATTATTTTTATCATGCATGTATCATTTTGATTTACTGATTAGATTATTGTAGCTCTAGAAGGTAATCGGGCCACTCGATTCTTCACTTTTTATAGCTGCAGTGCAGTTTCAAAGGAGGAAACAAAACTTGCAAACAATCCTTAAATCTTCTGAGCAATACACTTCTTTTGCTCCCATTCTTCCTTGCAGTCTGGCGGTGATAAATGGGGAACACAGAAATTAATGAAACTGGATATTTTTGAAAGCTTGTTGGTCTCTAAACCACCCATCTGGATTGCTTAGTGTGGTAAAAATAGAAAATACTGACCTAAAACTAGACAGGTTTTGAAACTGTAATCTTTGTGCAGGACAAAGAAAAATACTGGCGTGCATGCAAAGGCAAAATATTTGCTGATGCATTTGAAAAAAACAATTCAAATATTAATGTGCTGCTAACAATGTTGAAAACCTTACAAATATTTGTAGCAATTCATCCCCATAATTAGTTGACACATTTTCAAAATATGAAATCCACACCGTTTCTCCATTGCTCGGGACAAGAAGTGAAAGCATTTGGGGATTTGTTTGGGGTGGGGTTGGTCTTTTTTTTCCTGTTTGATTTTTACAAATGGCAGTGAGGTAGGAGAAACTCTTCCCTTTGCTTCATGGTGTCTTATTCTGAGAAGTTAAGGACATACATTTTTCCTTAAATATGTTTATTTTTCACAGCTCTCTTCCACTCTTTTCCAGGTCAGCTGAAGTCTTCATGATAAATATTAGTCTTCTTTCTTAGTCAGATTTTTCAGAGACTGGGATCAGAAACAACTTCTAGCATTTTTCAACTTTAGTATTTCTCTTCTGTTACGAGGGGGGAAACATAATTTGGTAACAGATAACTGAGCACATCCAACAGTTTGTCACAGTGCTTCCCTCCTCTCTAAGCTCAGAGCCCAGAAGCCTAACAGCTCAGTCAGACTGAGTTAAATTAACTGCAAATGACGGGGTGATATTTATCTAGGGCAACTCTTGGCATACTGTTAATTTACATGTTCTACTACTTAAGGATCCGCTTAGTGGAAAGCAAACTCATTAGAACACTAGAGGAAGATTCCTTCTTGAAACATGTTGAGCATTTGGAATGAAAGATTAATTATACTTGTTATAGTCAGCAGAAGAATGCAAAGTAGTTCTACTTAGAATGTTATGCAAGTACTTGTCAGCTTGCTGTTCACAGGGACCTCTTACAATGCCACAGTAGTTACTTTCTAAATGTGTAAATATTAAGTCACTGGAACACAATTAAAACAATGGTGTTCAGGGCATTTGGATTTTGACCACGCAATCCATGGCAGAAAAACTATGTATTTCTAGAAAAGTACTAAAATAATATTCCATGCAATATTTAAGCAAATTCCATGCAAAATAAGCAATTCCTTGCTTAAATTAAATTGATATTTAAAAAAAACCCCACCAATCATCCCCTCCAGTCTTGGTATAATATTGTACTGTCCATATAATAATAATCTATTTTAAAATGTAAGTAAAGGAGAAAATTCTTACGGTAAGGCATCAATTACAGCCATTACCGCGATGCGCAGGAAAAGCTGTGTTTTGCTCTAGTGATGTGGGGATTCTCTACCCGCAGGAGTTTACTACCTTGCAGAGGATCTCTGCACTACGCTGAGTCAGCACCGGGAAGCACCAGCATACTGAGCCATTCTGAACGGGATGGGCGAAAGAGTTACTCTGGTTCTAAAATACCTGCATACCAAAATCACATAGCTGGCACTGCCGAACCTTGCTTCAGCAAGGCAGGTACTTGTATATGACACTACTCATTGGTCGCTGCTGAAACCATACACTACGTGAAGCCAAATTTTTAATCTCTGTTACCTCTGTATAAACCTGGCAAAAGTGTATTGGCTTCAGTAGGCTTCCTGATGAGATTTTTTTTTTTCTTTTCTTATAGAACAGGGCAGAATTCGGGTTATGTTCTCATTTCCAAGACCAGTGCTCCTGCAGACTTCTGCATTACTCCACGCTGGCTGCAACAAAGGGCCCACGCAGCTCAGATAACTGTGTCCCAAAAGCAGAAGTGCTCCTTGACATTTGAGCTCCAGCTCATGGGGGTTTTGCTGCCTTTCTCCTCTCCAGCTTCTGCAGGCTGACTATGAACATTCACTGGGCTGCTGTACTGTGAAAATAAACCAGTTACTAAGACTTCAATAAGTCATTTAATTCAGGGTGCAGCTGGGAAAACAGTATCAATGATTAAGTCTGTGGCATTGTCATCTTCCCTCCTTCCTCTCTCTCTTTTATGCTTTTTTTTTTTTTTTTACTATATCTTAAGTTTAGGACACAGAGTTTTTAAAAAGAATTGAAAGCTTGACCAAGTGTATTAATGCTTTCTCTGAATTATTCCTTTAAACAAAGTATCACACTTGATTTTCTTTCTGTTATTATTAGGCATGGTAATTCTTTCTTCTCTAGCCTCTGGAGAGCTGTGCTACCCCTACAAACCTGTCTGGAAGCAGTTAGCTCTTTAGGACTGTGACAATTAAATTCAAAAGGCCCTGAATAACAAGGAAATAGCGTGGTTTTGAACAAGACCTCCCACACAGTATCTTTGCCTCCAAGTTCCACTCCCACTTGGTCTGAAGTGAAAATACAGTAATTTGGCCAGAATACAGCTGGCAAATTGATGACCTGACCTAGCTGTGGATGCAGGGCACAGCACTGCGGGGGGGTCTCCAGTCACTCAGCTGCAGCAGCAGCAGCTTACGAAGGAGGCACAAATTTCCGGCCCCGCTCTGAGCTTGTACGTTTGTTCCTCCCTGTTAGTAACCCAGGTACTATTGTTTCTCCTGCATGTTTACAGCTTGTCCTTATGTGTAACATAAGGACGGGCTTACACAGTGCGCTGGGCACCGCGTTAATAGCGGCAGAGACCAACCCCGTCCTGAATGAACAAAACGGGCAAAATAAGGATTACAAACTTCCTCGGGGACTGTGTCAGCTAGTGGCTGAGCCAAGAGAAGAATCCAGGTGGCCTGGCGCACAATTCAGTGCCTTTCCACTAGGCTGTGACATCTGCTATGCTGTGCAGAGAATGCAGTGAAAAAAATGAAAGGGAAAAAGGATGACTTGTCATCTTTCAGCATTAAATGAATAGCAAAATCCTGTAACAATAGAGTGAGAGAGTTGCCCATGATGTATGTGCTTGTGTAATGGCTGGTACTTCTAAGATACATCACAGAAAAGGCCATGGAGAATCACCATGAAGCTTGACTGGTATTCAATGTCAGGTGCCTTTTTTGATCTGTTACAATTCAGTGTGCATTTAGTGATCTTGTTTTTCATACTTTCTCAAAGATGTGAGACTTACCGGAATACCTGCTGCTGTTGTACCGCTTTGACCACAATTTTTGCAACAGGGTCATACTAGCACAACATTCCTGCATGACATTCTAGAATCTGAACATGAACATAGTCTTTCTTCCACGCCTTTAAATAAAACAAAATTAAACAAAAGCGACTTTATAGCAGTGGCGACATTTAGCCAGTGCTTTCTAGGGCTATGTCCCCATCAACCTTACACTCATCGGACTGAGCTGAAATAGGACTTCTGCTTTGCTTTTCATTGAGAGGACTTGTTTGGGATTCAGCAAGGAAGACAAAGGTGTCTAAAAATGATACTGTGGCAGCAGGGTCACCTGAGAATGTCGCTCTCTGATCATGTGTTTGCCACAGAGACATGAGGCCACATTGTAGTTGTCCCTTATCATTGTGAGGTTCAAAAACCTGCCCTGAAATAGTCTATGACTCACCTGTATCTGCAACACTTGTTCTTGTGGCCACAGGATTTTATTATTTTAGTGTCCTTCTAACACAGCTGCCAGCAATTCTTCTTCAGAGCTTCTCATTTGTTCCAAACGCAGCTGTCTGCTTCCTCGCTGAAGTCAGCAACTGTGCCTGCTTTGCTGTTACACTGACAGATCGCCTTTAAGTTGTCCCTATATTTTTTGCAGACCTTAATGGATATGCTCCTTGTCTCTGTCTTCCTCCGAGTCTTACACTTTGAGATTTGTATTCTAACAATGTCAGAACAGTAAAACATCCTAATGCTGTATTTTAGCATGGAAAAACTTTGACTGGAGTTTCCAAGCAGCAAAGTCCGAATGTGATAAAAGATGCGGACGTTAGCTTGGGAACTAGGTGAACTCTGGAAGAGTTTTGTTCTGAGAAAGATCTGAGGTAATTTTGGAACATGTAGCTCTTCAGGAGAAACAAAGTACTTCTGCAGTGTTTTGGTTTATCGATTGGGTTAAACCAGGACGAAGGCCTGTTTTAAAGAGGAATCTGAAATCTCTTATCTTAGGGCAGGAAAGAATTCTGATTCAATGAATATTATCTGTGAAAGCTCAGTAGATGAACAGATGACAGGCACAGCCATTGCAGCCTTTCAAGTTTTCACACCATGTGAAGTGCCCGCTGCCTTTCATGCTTCCTTTGTTTCCTGCATTCAGTCAGGTCCTGCGTGCTTTTGCAGAAGCTTGGAGATGCCTCAGGCTCCTTAGTACCTAGACTGTGTTAGCATGAAAAGCATATGAATGCAGTAAAGCGTTTGAATGGGCTTGAATTCCAAGTTTAAAACAAATGCCAAATTTGGCAACCTTTGGGCGTTTGGAGGTAAACCCCTCAACTGAACTGCCTCTGGGGAGGTTGGCATCATCATATGGGTTTGGCTAAAACCCACCAGGCTGCTAGATGCTCGTCCTGCAGAGCTGGAGCCTAGTTCACTTCTAATTAAAATCTTGGCTTTAATCTCAGTGAAGATAGGACAGAACTTTTTTTTTAAATTCTTTTCTCTCCTTTGTTAGTGTCTGTGCTACATTTCTGCTTCATTTACCCTCACAAGCTCTGTTCAGAGGTGGAGAAGGCAGGTGGCAATTGTGGGAGCCCAAAGGGGTTTTGTTTATGTTTCCAAGCAAGCAGAATTATTTCTTGCTTCATAGTTCCACCGCAGGAGTCCCTTCGCTCGATTTTCTCTTTACGAAGAGAGGGAACAAACTGCTTGATGTAGAACTGAAAGATACTTGCTTTGCTGATGAAACCATCGAGAGGGCCAGAGCAGGCTGAGAGACTGACCATACTCTGAACGTTTACCTAATTCTTAGAGCTGTAAGGAACCTCCTGAGATGTGACATATTTACAAAAGTAGCTCTCCATCTTTTTGCCACAAGCAGAGACTTGCTGAAAATAGGATCCCCCGAGAGGAAAAGTGAGAGACAGTGATTGCAACTGCTCAGAGCCACCTCACAATGTACATGGAAAGTATAAAACTGAAACGTATGCTCAGCTGCTGGTACCAGCTGTTACATTCATTATAGTAATTGCTACCATTAGTGTGCTATTAATATTTCTCTTACGAATTTGTAAGAGAAATCAAATGAAAATGCAAAATCTGCTCCATCTGCAACCATTTAGGTTCTTTGTGGGTCAAGTCTCACAAGTAACAATTTCTAGCAACGTTCTTGTCCTGTAAGGAAACAGTTCTTAGGAGAAGCTTTGTTTCTCTGAGTTGCTTTTGAAACTTCCGTTTGATGTTGAAGGAGAAAGACAGCATGTACATTTTGGAGGGCATAGGTATGGTTGCTACAGGATCTGTTTGCCTGTTGCAGCAAAATCTTCACACCTTGCAACAAGCAGCAGGAAGCTTTCTGGGCCTGTTCAGCCTTTGGTGTAGCTTTGTACAACTCGGAGACCCTGGAGTTGACGGTGATTGCAGCGTTTTATCAAATGGGCCACACGTAACTACATCTGAATAGGTGGCTTAGCCTCTGGGTTGGAAGCAGGGCGCTAAGCCACCCTCAGATACGGGCGCTGGTGTGAATCTGCGGTAATGTCATTCTGACAGTTGGGAAATGCTGCCGTGTCAGCTCTTTATCACCAACATTCGCCCAGAACAGCTTTACTGTGGGCCAAGGCTTGGCCCTATGTTGTAGGTTTTTTCCTGCCCCATCCCCTATTTTTCTCCATTTCTTTGGGAAATTCTCACCTTTGAAAGTGCTGCTGAATCAGCATCTTTCAGCTCAAGAGTCCCAGCACTGTTTACAATGAATAGCTTGAAAAAATGTTTTCATTTCAATTTTCTTTTTCATGTGAACTATCAGAATGGACAATGTTGCTGGCCTAAATAACACTTATTCATCCAAATGGTAAACACTGTAGCTAAGAACAGACTAGTTAATTTATCTAGTTCATCTCACAAGAAACTGGGAACTACTGGAAAAATTTGCTGTATTGATGGTTTGTGGTCTGATCCAGTTTCAACTGTGATGGAACAAATGATTAATCGGAAGTTTATTGATGGTAACAGTTAATTATTTAGTGATCATAAGTGACTCGGCCATATTAGTCCTGTTCTCCACACTAGAATTAATATGCTAATGCTGCATACATACGGCTGTAACGTGTGCTGGGTCATGGTGACCTGTGTGCACAGTCACTTCTGCACACTGAACACTTTGACAGAAATCAGCTGGACCACTTCTATGTCTGCTCAATATTTCTTCTTGCTTTTGCAGCCCTTCAAGACCCTCATGAGATGCAGCCTCAGCACTTGAGTTCTTAAGCCTGACCATTTAAACAGGAAATACTTCCAGCACTTCCTGTTGTAGAAAAAATGCGAAAAGCAGAATCCTAAAGCTAAAATCCAAGAGGCAGCTCAAAATAGCCTCAATTTATTTGGGAATAGTATGTTTTTTTAAAGCCAGGGCTGCAGCACTGGAGAAGCATGGCATGATTTCTGGATGCGTGGCGTGCTCCTTGCAGGTGCCGTTTCCACAGGGCCTCCCAAGCTCTTCTGAGAAAGGTAACCACTTCTGCATGACAGCCCATTCAGCCACCCGCAGACCCAAAGTCTTGAAAAGCAGGTGGCTAAACAGAGCAGTGAGATGGGATGGGATTCTGCCTCCAGAGGCTGGAGGGCAGGCTAAATATTCTCTTCCTTCCCTGACATGACTTCATATAAATGCATGGAAAGTCACAGCTCTGCCCAAAGGACGGTGTCACCACACCCCCTCCAAACACCTTGTCTGACTTCATAGAGAGCAGTGGGAGAAGGAGAGAAATTCGCTTTCTAAGGAGATGCGCTGCAGTTCTGCTTCAAAGTATTAAGAAGCAGTTTGTCAGTTAGTTTGATTTTTTTTCCCCCCTAAGATAGTTGGTGCCTGCTTAAACAGCAGCTCCTTGGAAAAGCATGTGCTGTGTTTCTTCCTGCTCTGATCGGTGTCCATCCTTTCTTTAGCAGAACGACGGGCAGAGCTGCTGCCTTGCTGAAGCGTGTGAAAGTGCCATTCTCCCGCTCTCTGCACACCCTTCTCCTCGCTGCCTGGAGGGTGAAGGGTAGGAAAGCTGGTTCTGGGAGTTACCTTCTTCATTATTCTGGATTTCCCCTTCATCCTCATCTAGTGTCAGCTTGTTCACCCTCCGGGCTCAGAGGGAGGGAACTCTTTGCCCATCAGATTACCTGACTCAATTTCACGCATCCTCAGAAGTGGAGGAAGGCTGTACACTTGAAGTGAGCTCTAGTCCAAGACCAGCAAAGTCTTGACTACAAAGTTTGTACCAGCCAAAAATCTCTCAGTTCAAGGAGAGGCATAAAATTTGATGGATTCGGAATGAAAGAGCAGTTTATTCCAGAAGTGTCATATGTAGCACTGATGGAAGCAGCAAGGTTTGAGGCAGACTGCGGTTAAGTTTTAGCAGCTCATCATTAATACTGCATCTGTCATGTTTTATGATGATTTACGTAGTATTACAGAAATAATGGACCAAGCTCTCAGCTGATGTAAATCTTCATCTCTCACTCCAACTCAGGAAGTTCTTTTAGTCCTTCCAGAAATTTGGAGTTTGATTTGCGGTTTTTATTGTTACATGCAGTATTTTCCTTGCTTCCACAGCATTTGCAGTATATATTTCAAGAAACATAGAAAATGATGATAAATCCATCTGAATGCAGTTTTCTCTGCAGATAATAACACGAAGTTGATCTCACAAAAGGACAAATACCTGACCTCGCATAGTGTCACCAGTTTGGCTGAGGTAAAAGCCA
>NW_010393536.1:47944-49546 GCF_000710305.1 Buceros rhinoceros silvestris | reverse complement strand
AACCCCCAATATCCTACTAGTTTGCCTTTGTGTGTGTATATACATATATTGGGTTTATAGTGTTATTAAAGTTTGTTTCATTTTTTTCCAAAAAGCATATTCGAGGTCTCACTAATTCTTTTCTCCTTTCCCCTATCTCTGGTGGGGTAGGGGAAGGTATTATCATTACTGGACCTTGGCTCACCTCAGCCAAACCGGTGACATCACGTATCAGCAGTGATGTGTCATTATTAGCACTTTGCTGTCAAATGAAGTATCTTGCTTAAAAAAAAAAAAAAACATTTTAACCAAACTTTTAGGGCAAAAACATTTTGTTTGTGCATTCTGGCAGTGAGATATGAGACCCTCTCTTCCCTCCTCTTTCCAAGACTTGTGTATATGCAATAAACAAAAATTGTAATAATCTTATAGTTCTGGACTGTAATCTAGCCTTTTGTTTGGAAAGATAAGAATTATTCCTTTCATGTACACTGGTTTCTGGATATTTTTTTTTCATGTAACTGTGGAACACCGTCTTTGAGGGTGGTAGGCTGGTGGTTGAAGTGGTGCAAGAATCTTGTCTATCACTCTGCTTACCTGGAGTAGAAATGCAGTCAATAGGATACAAATGGGAAACTAAATGATGACATGATTTGAGGAGTGTAAGGTGAACAAATCTGAACTGTCAGGAAGGGCAAGGCATATGTAATGAGATATAAGTAAGATAATGTGGCTTTGATACCCAGCTGTTGGTGTGAGGAAAACAGAGACTGGATTAAGTGCAAGCAAACGTAGCAAAGTAGTATATGAGGAGCCTTCAATGCAGAAGAGGGCTGCTTTGCGTGTGAGGAAAACAGAGACTGGATTAAGTGCAAGCAAACGTAGCAAAGTAGTATATGAGGAGCCTTCAATGCAGAAGAGGGCGGCTTTGCTTTTTTTTTTTTTTAATCCCCTGTAAAGGACCACATGCAGCTAGATTCCTGCAGGGTCACTGGAAAATAAGATTCTCACCCTGCCCAACAACCAACATAACCAACACACACACAAGCAGCACTGATATTGTCTGCCAAACCCACAGATGTAGCCATCTTTTATTGGTCTGTTGGAGCATAGAATTAGACTGGGCCTTTTGCCTCCAGCCCAGGTTGAAGAGCAATCTAGACACTCAGTCTGAGTGTGTGTCAGTAGAAAAATAGCCTCATAAAAAAAATGAAAGTGACACTGTGGCCTACAGCCTCCTCTATGCTGAGACACCTTTCTTCTGATTGTCATATATCTCTTTTACATATCTCTCTTTTACATTTATACATGCATATAGTAATCAAAGGATTCCTGGATGCAATAGGCCGGTCAAACCATAGATTCTTTTTTTTTTTTTTCCTTCTCAGACCATATTTGTGTTTGCTTTAGAAACAAATACATTTCAGAGATATGAAAGAAATGCCAAAGCACCAGACAGATCAAATGGGTGGAGAATGCAGAAAACAAAATATTTCATTAAATGGTGTCTGCAAAGCTTACAAACGATGATCCTCTCATGTCAAGTATGTATTCAGAAGAAGCGTATAGCTTACACCCTTCAGCCAAGCCAGCTCCACCGCCTGGACCTGGGGAGAGGAGGAG
>NW_010393536.1:16247-47819 GCF_000710305.1 Buceros rhinoceros silvestris | reverse complement strand
TCCTGCTGGTCTCTCCCTTTCCTACCTCTTCCTTGGCTGTTTCATGCACACAGCGTGCAGGGTGTGTGTTTTTTGAAGGGTCTTTTTACTCCAGGTTAGAACATCATTCATGCAGTTATGTAGGGGATGAAACTGCTTTTCATTTTGTTCTATAGAGCTATGGCTGGGCGAGTGAAAAAGTCATGCTTTCATGCTTTATGAAGTGCTGCTGTTATATAGGAACTGTTACTGTTGAACTCAGAGAGGAAAAGAAATCTCTCTCCTCTGTTTTTTATGTCTGTACTCATATTCAAGAATTTGTGAGATGCAAGGAGACTCACGTTTCTGTTTAGTTTTTATCTGAAAAAAATTCTTCCTAACAAGAAGTATTTCAGTGTCTTACTGTAGGAAAAAAAAAAGTCCCAGTTCCTGTAACTGCAGAAAGGATTCATACTTTATGGCTATGATACCATATACAAATTGATTGCTATAACATTTTAATATGGATATTTCTAAAGAAATGTGTGATCAGTATTACTTGTTACTCACAGCCTGCTTTACTCAAAAATCAATGTGATAAATGTAACATAAGTCTGAACAGAATGTCATGTAATAAAATAAAATGTGAAATCAATTAAAATCAGGCTATCAGTGGATGTGAGGTTCATGTGCTGCTTAATTTTGTTATATTTAACATTTCCAGATTTTATATAAATATTTATCTCTGCATATTTTAGAAGCTCCACTGAATTCCATACATCTAAACATAAACACATGTAAATTTTTTATAGATTTGGGGCTTAATATTGGGACAGATACAAATCTTGAATGCATGAAAGTAAAGAAATTCCTTCATCATTTAATGTTATTATTACCCACATCATTTTAAGTCTCCTAAATTCACCACTAATACACAGCACTGAGCTTCTTTTGTAAAATTAATCAGTAATTTCTTGTAAACAATATTTGAAAAACATTTCCATTCCAAAGAGATCTAAAAAGCAGACAGAAGAGATTCCAGCTACAACAAATGGATTAAATGTTTAAAAGTGCTTCTTTTCTAAGTTTTGGGTTTGTATTCCAAGTTGGAAACCTTAAAGCCAAATGTAACTCATCATAACCACCCATTTCATTTGTGTCACACATAGACAGAAGGTGTTTGCAGACTAAACAGGTTACCCCAAAAACATATAATACTCTTTTGGAGGTTATTCAAAAATATGACAATCAATAGAATAGATATCATTGTGTTACTGAAATAATTTGTTGACTACATATTTGATGAACAGGAATAATATGAGTTAAGATAGAATTGTCAAACAGTTTTACTGCTGTTAAAATCAGCTTTGATTACTATGTCTACTGGTTTTGAACTCCATGTTAATATAGAGTGCTCTACAGTGTGTTTCTAGGCTGAAATGTAAGTGGAAGTATTAGAAAGGGTCTCTCGCTGATTATGATTCCAGTCCTCTTTAACTGCATTGATTACAGGTCTGAAAAGAGCTTCTTCACTAGAAGGGTGGTTGGTCACTGGAACAGTCTCCCCAGGGAAGTAGTCATGGAAACAAGCCTCTTAGAACTCAAGGAGCATCTGGACAATGTTCTTAGTCATATGGTTGTGTTTTAGGTAGTCCTCGTGAATCCCTTCCAACTTGAGATATTTTATGATTCTGTTAAATGAAAATACCTCTGATGTGATGGCACATAGAGTCAGGAGTCTCACTGGGAGATATACGTTGAGAAAATCATAACCAGTTCTCATTGACTGTGGAATTAGTTGTGCAAAGCACCAGCAAGGTCCTGTCATATTATTTTCTCTTTAATGGATGCTGTCATTGGCTTTAAACCAATGAGATACAGCTGAGGAATCAATGCCTAAGCTTCTGTAGGTGCTTGTGTGCTCAGTCATCATGACCTACAAAGGGCTGCTGTTACTACTGGTCCACACCATCAGCAGGGTGCAGCAACAGAGTTGTTCAGCTGAATATCTAAGACTTTACATGCAGTCATGGAGACCCTTCCCTCTGTTTTCTTTCCTATTTAGCAATTTAAGGGAAACTTGCCATTGTTTTCACTAATTCTTTTACGGTTAACAAAGATTTTCCAGAACCCTGTTGCCAAGACACGCTTCAGTACCTCTAAGTTTTAGCAGGTCTGAGGACTTCCTTCTAAAAGATATCAACAATTCTGTGAATTCCCCGATTCAGAAAAAAATAGTATAATATTTTTGTGCATGCTTCTCTGCATTTTCCTATTCAGAATACAATTAAAACATTTTCCCATCATAAATATTCATAAGACAATCTTATTAAAATAAATCTGATGTAACATGTTCATCATGTATAAAGAAATGAATTAATTTGCTTCTCTGCCTATCTTTACTGTTGTCTGTATTTTCCTTATACTTTTCTTGTTCGTATACTATTTTCTTAGAACCTCTGTTATACATTACGTTTAGCTGTCTGATGCATCTCACGTTTTTTTTATTAACCCTAGCTGGAGTACTAATGGGTTTTGATAAGAAAAGAGTAGCAAAAAATTTCTCATTTATTAATTTGGGTTATTAGTCATACAGTCATAAAGAAGAATACATTTAGACATATACAAAACCTCTGCAAATATTTACTTTCGGTGCCATCATATATATACGTGTCATTCATTCACAGCAACAGAAACCAGTGCATCAACATTTTCATACTACTATTAAAAAATTAAACATGTTGCTTGCTGCCTACTTGCCAATTAGGTGATATGATTGGACATTTAAAGAAAAACTTTAAAATATATTAGCACATTAACTTCAAATAGATACACAAAATATAGATTATCTTACATTTGTTACTTTTTCCTCCCTTGTATTACTATCGTCACAACTTTTTAAAAAATCTACCAACGTGATACCCTAATTTTAAATTGGTAAACTAACCTTGCATCCAGTGATATATTCTAAACACAAAGAACAAATCCCAGTATTATACAAAGTTAAATACAACTCTGCCAAAATGGACTGTTTTGCAGTTCAGTCATACACATAGTAATTTCTAAACCAAAACTCCATCTACTATTGATGTTTATATGATTTGTATGGTAATCACCTAATTTTGCTACTTCTCCTATTATCCTAGGAAAACATGCTTACCACTTCTCGACAAAACTGAAGGGTTGTCTTCCAGTCGTCTCTCTGCATTTCTTTTTCTTTTTTTCAAAAATTTGATAATCCGTACTTACATGTACCTTACTATATATATATTATTTGAACTTCAGATTGATGGTGGGATTGTGAAAATATGGAGCGAATCAGGAATTCATGGTGATGAGTGGAAAAAAGTTGAGTTACACCTGGGGAAACTGAGAAATTTTGAAGTTATCTTTGAAGGCGTTCGTACCAGAGCCCTAGGAGGAGGAGCAGCAATAGATGACATAGAGTTCAACAACTGCACCACAAGTAAGTTCTACCACAAGAGGCAAGTTTCTAGAGGGATGCTAAAAATGTAGGATGTTTTTGATTGTTTTTAAATATATCACAGTCTTACTGTTTTCCTTATAATGTCACTGTTCATAAAATCAGTTATGAATACATTGTTTTTACTATTATAACTTCAATACCATTTTCTACTCATAAAGTCTTGTATTAATGCAGCTTTCTTATGCTAGATTATTGCAGATGAATCCAAGAAATGTTTAAGTATTTGATTCCTTAATTTATTTGGTTTTGAGTTAGAACTTTCCTTCTTTAATTCTTTGGTAAGTTGTTGATTCTCTGATGTTGTATATAATAATTTAATATAAATTGTGTCAGATTGTATCAAGTAACCCCTGTGGTCTCTCTGTTTTATGGTAAAAACTCTTGCATAAAAATGAGTTGAGACTAGAAATGAATCAGTCACTATTCCTTTTCCAAGTTCAGTTCCATCGTTAAGGCCAGCAAGGTAAAGAAAACCTTTGACTCCTTCACAGGGTATTTGCTCTATTTAATTCGTATTTTTGTGGACATAGGCTAAAATAGAAAAAGAGTTTGCCTTTAAAGAAAAAAAAATACAAGAAGATAAAAACCGGGTGGATTGTGGCTTCCATCAAGAAAGGATGTGGGTTTTATCCCTGGTAGGAGATGGCGTGGCACAATATAATTGGATTTGCTGAGTGAGGCGATCATTACTGATGCCACATATTAACACTGTGTGATTTTTTGAGGAAGTTATTTGGGCAAGCTTTAATCTCCTGCATGGTCTGGATGCCCATTATCAGTTGGAGAATGGAAAGTGCAATTCTGGAGAGCATCTTTTGATCTAGTTTCATCTGAAAATTGAAGGTTTAGCATTCAGAAATTTCTGTGGTGTAAATCAAAGAATGAAAACTGGATACAACTTGGGACCTACTTCAGAACTACACTCCGATAAAATTCTAGGGCACGTGAACACAAAATTGATTTCCTTGTGCTTTTTCTAAGTGTTTCATTGTCCCTATTGCTATGCATTTGGTTGTTCTCCCAAGGACAAGGGTCGATTGATAAGGATGCCCTGGTAGGAGATGAGAGGTCAACATTCCCCTCTCATGATGAATAGCAAAGAGGGTGCTGATTTCTCTTGCAATTTGTTGCCCAGGTCTAGTTATATGATCTGTGATTCTGTCCCATTTTGCAGCTACAACAATTTAGAAACTTTGTTTCACAGTCAGATTCATGAAGATGTTCAGCAAATAGCAAGATTTGTTTTCTTAAGGGAGAAGACCACGCTCTGTTGAGTTGATAAAGATGGAATCGACATTTCTTCATATAGAATAAAAATATTTCTGTGTACTTCTAAGTTCACATATTTTATAAAAACCAGAAAATAAACATTATATGAACATAACTAGAAATATTCCACAGAGCTGTTATTACAAAGAATGAAATTGCTTCAATGAGGAACAGGAAAGCTGTCATTTGAAGGATCTTAAATTTCTTAAAATGTTAAGATTGCTGAAATTTACATTGGTTTTATCCTATGACCCTCAAATCTGAATGTTAATAGTGTTTTATAACCAGTCTTGCATTAAAATACCTCTGCAGTGAAACAGTTCAGAAAGTAACTTGGGTTTATTGCTATCTAGGAACTATTTGTTTTACGACACTGCTTCAGAAAGAAGCTCTGTTGGGAAAGTAGTTGCACCAGGTGATACGACTACTTTCACATACTTACACCTGCGGCATAGTAGTATTTCTGTGTATTTTGCAGGAAACTATTGGTTTTGAAGATGGATGATTTAGAAAAGACTTTTCTCATAGGAGTTTGAAATACACAGCTGAAGCTCAATGTACAATACAAATACAAAGTTTTTAAAGATTGAATTAGACAAGTTAGAAACCCAAGATGCTGTTTATATAGAGCTGTCACTTGCATGGTAGATGTTATTACGCCGTGTAACAAGGTGCAGGTTTTATACAATTAGGGAACACCCACTTACAGTGCCTCCAGTAGTGCATGCTAGGCTCAGAAGGGTTTTCGTTAAAGTTTCCATCCTGTGGGAATATGTTTATGCTTACGTATTTGCTTTTCAGCAGAATCAGAGGCCTGTCATATATTTGCTTTTTAACTATATGTGCGTGCACGTGTGCAAATGCATGTCTGAAAAAACCCAAAACAAACAGAAAACAATAACACATACACACACCCTCTATGATTTTCCTGTCTCTACAATGATATTTAGACTCAAACTGAAGTCAAGAGGGAATAATTTCACTGCCTTTAATACCTTTCACATCAGTTCTGTGTATGATTTTTTTGTCTTCTACTCCACAAGTTGAGTTCTGCTTGCTTAATTTTCTCAAGACTAGGTTTGCTGACCTTCCTGTTGGCATGATGACATGAAGAATCCTGGTCTGACCTTTTTCATTCTTGTTCTTATTGATTTTTTTTTTACTTTTGTAGAACAAACAAACAAAAAACACTTTGCCAGATTCTCAAAAATAACATTTCCCTTCTGACCCAAGCCTGGGGCATTCAGGGTAGAGAAAGCATTTTACGTCTGATTTGGTTTTTCGGCAGCACAGGTGCACAGTTTTATTGTGTCTGTTGTAACAAAACTAAAAGATAGCAAACAGAATTTACTGTGGCTAAACTCAAGAAGAGTAGAATATAAACCAGAAGGGGTCAGTGATTTCTTCTCAACAAAATGACTTGATTTACAACACTTATTCATGTACTGTGTTTGTAGATGTAGAATTGCTGAGCTAGACACCTGGACAGGGTCCTCCAGGAGAGGTAAAGGCCACATCTGTATTTTCCATTGGGACTTACAAGGCTAAACTAAAATTTTATATAATATCATGGATATTCTGGCCACAGTAACTATATAAGCTGTGAAACAGACCATGCACAGGAAAAACTAGAAGATAATTGAAAATTAACACTTGAATAACAGGATTGAAATAAACAGAAAGTAATGGAAATGAGGAAGTCTTAAACTGAGTGGGAAAGAATTGAATGTTTAGCTGCTTCCCAGCAGATGGCATGTAGTGGTGGAGATGAGTGTTAGAGTAATACTGGAGCTTTCAGATATTTTGGGATAGCCTCCTCCTCACAGACTGTCCTTTTGGAAGCTGGTGAATGGTATTCTTGAATCATGGTTTACAATCAACACAATAAAATAATTGCCTCTTTGCAGAAATAGTGTACTCAAGCAGAGAGAGTGAAGAGGGAAGAGGCAGTTGTGTGAGGATTTTTGACATGTGACTGTTAGAACTGTTTTTTATGTAGTATGTTAATATTCAGTCATTGATAGATTAGTTTAATAAATCCAAAGACTTATTTTATTGTAAATGTGTTTCCCTTCAGCTTGCTTTCATACAGTGTGTTACAGAAAGAAGCTGTACACAAGGGGAATCTGCAATGTGGTGGATTAGCTCTGCAGACTGCTCTTCATTTACACAGCTGTGATTTACATAGCTCATGTTATATGAGGATTTTTAACCCACAAAAGAGAATATTTTCGCTATTTCCTCTTATAAATTAATTAGTTAAAAGCAGTAGAATGTTACAGATAACTTTACTTATCAGGATCTAAGCTTCTGAGGCCCTATCCTGCAAGACTTATTTCCCTCAGGTCTCCCTAATTTCTATGGAAGTGAAGGTCGAGAAGCAACTGTGGATTTCTTGGAAATGTGAAAGGTCTTGGAAATATGGTCAGAAGTAGAAAAAAAGGTATAAAAGAGTCTTAGCAGTTGTGATAGGGTAAATTATGTTTTGATTGAAAAATACTGAAGCCACATCACAGCCATAGAAAGATTGTTTTTAATATTAAATTAATTAATTTTTTATTAACTCCATTTGATTTTTTTCCCACCTTCTTGTACAATAATTCTTTATACAACTTTAGTGACAGACTATCTTATGTGACCTGAATGGAGTTTAGAGTGTTCATCTGGAACAGGCTTCCCAGGGAGGTGGTGGACTCCCCGTCCCTGGAAGTATTCAAAAGATGTGTACATGTGGCACCGAGTGATGTGGTTTAGGGACCCTGGTAGTGCAGGCTGAACGGTTGGACTCGATGACCTTAAAGGACTCTTCCAACTAAAAGATTCTGTGATCTCCTGTGCCTTTTAATAATTGACTTTGACCACACATGAGGTTATTTGCAGGTTAGGAAAAAGTGCCTGCAATTTTGCCTGAATAAAATTACACAATACCTATGAGTAGAATAATCCCTAATGATAATTTTATTTTTTGTAACTTCTGACACTTATCTTCATAATAACATCTACAAATCCTGTCAGAAATAAGCTGTGGCCTGGTAACCTTAAAGTGCACTTCAATCATTATTGATTTGTTTTTTCAGCTGATGGCTCAGTGAATCAAGAGCACAACTCATTAGACATGAGTTTTGCACATCTGCAATTTTAAAGAAGAGGATTCTTGTACTCCAGATTCAAAACATAGAATATAAGCATAGACATATACCTTACTCAGCCATATCACATATATTGATTTTTGGCATTCCAGGATACCACCTGAAAAACAGTGAAAGATAACTGAAAATAAGTGAATCGTAAGTCTAAATTCAAATGAAACAGAAAATTCTAGATTAGTTAATTATTTGGTTGATTTATATATTTTTTCATGGTCTGGTAATTCAGTGCATTAAAAGTCCAGGAAGACTCTCGACACTACAGCTCCAGTGATCTTTGTGTGTTGCCTGTTTGGGATCAGACTTCAAAAGCTTTTCTTCTTGTGTTTAAGGTAAATAGGATGCACAGTCAGTCATACTTGAAGTGGTATTAAAATTATATTTAGTTTTTAAAACAAAGCAAAATCAAAATGCTGCAGTACTCTTATAAATAGGAAATTGATTTACCATATTAAGCTGAACAGAAATTTTCTTTAAAATCAAATAAAGCTTGCATTGCCTGGTAGTAAACTTTTTCTTCCCCTTTCTCCTCGTATATTTGTATTCCTCCTAACCTACTGTTTATGGCAAAGTTCATAGATGAAGGTACTGTAATCCTTTGAACAACTTTGCTTCTATGCTCCCATAAACAAGAAGCTCTGAAAGTCAGCAGAGAAATCCTTTCTCATTAGAATTTCACCCTAGCTTTGCCAATCAGAGAGAAAACACCTAAAACATCATAGTCTTTGGTTGCATAAGCCAATTCTTTTTATTATTATTTTAAAACAAGCCAGTGTTTTCTTTGAATCCTCAGCTATGTATCATGCAAAGCTTTACATTTAGTGGAGAAATTATTTCCTTCTGCTCAAACCTAAAGCAAAGTTCAAAGTCTCATAACTAACATTCAGTATAAACCTGGACCTGAAGCGAGAGGTAATTAAGTCAGAGAAAGCTGTCTGAGTCACAAGATACACACATTCAGCTAGAATTTATGTTCAGTCACCTGGCGGGGGGGCTGATCTTTTTCTTTTTTTTAACTCTTCAAAATATTTTAATGTTTGATGATGTTTTTCATCTGTTTTTATAAATAGATCAATGTATTCTGACATGGAACACTGGAATACTATCAACTGGCTACAACTTCTCATTAAATGTGCTGAAATTAATGGCAAAATTAATATTTGTTAGTCTAATATTTGGATTTTGCTTTAGAATGAAATTATTCTTTGATTTCATGGTGAGCTGTCAATTTACAAATTGCTGATATCTATTCAATCTGCTAGTCAATCTGCTTCATTGTAGAGGAAGTAAGCTCTAGTAATTTTTGGTAGCTTTAACAATTTCTGTTACTCTAGCATACATTAGCATGAATGAGCTTTATCCTTTTTGAGTGAAAATCTTAATGAACTCAGATCTCATTACACTCAACAGAGCTTAGAGGTGATGCACAATTTGATTCTAGGCAAGAAATAATCTCCCTTCCGGAAATGTGAAAGTCAGCCACAGTTGCCTTCCACAGGGCATCGTTGTACGCAGGACTCAGTAGAGAAGGCACGTGCTTAGCAAAGATGCAGAGGATCTACAGTCGCCCTCAGCCCATCTTGCCAGGGCTGCCAGTTACACTGGCAGGGAAGACTTAAATTCCTGCACAAGTCATGCTATGCACAAAATGATTGTAAGACACATTTGAAAAAATAGAAATTAATTTTTACTTAAGAAGTAAATATTATATAGTCTGGCTTCAGGGAATAAATAATTTTGCATTTGACAATCTGTTTTAAAAAAGAAGACTAGAAGAATGAAAAGAAGCTAAACATGGCACCAGCTTGAAAATCATTATATTCTCTACTTATTTTTGCACTGTAAAGAAGTCATTTACACACATGTAATATTCCAGGATTGCTATTTCTGTTTGAGATTATGTAAAAAAATGGATGAAATCTTAACTAAAAGATTTTTTTCACTCTCTTTCCTTATTTCTGCATCTCTGAGAGTGTTATCAGTAAAACACTTGAGGTCATTTGCCACAGATTTTGAACATGAGACACAAGTTTTAGCTTTTACCTTGCTTTTCATGAAAGGATCTTAGTGGCTTTTTAATTTCTGTTTATGTTTTTATGTTATGGGGTTTTTTTGTCTGGATGGGGCCTGCTCAGTCTGCTCCCGGGCCTGGTGGGCAGCAGAGCAGGTCCGTGGGAGGAGCTGCTCCCTGCTGCAGGGGCAGAAGTTGAGAGAGGGAGGTTCCTCCCTGCGTGCCGCTTTATAACCTTAACACGTAACAGTGCACCTGACCCTCTTTTAACCAATTAAATGCAGGGTCATCGTATTGCAGGGAATAATTCTATTTGTCCAGAACTCAAAACAAGGAAGTTTTAGCTCAAACCGGGACACTCATGTGATGTTTTTGTATAAAAGCTTCTGACTTCAAAGATATTTGGTTTGGTAATAGGTGTCTGGAAAAGTAGCTTTTCAGTATATAATTAAAATCTCATCATTTTGACATTCACTTCACATATTGCTTATTTTTCATATCCAGTGGTAGATTCTTTAACTCCACACATTTCAAATAGGCCACAAGAGAAGACTTTTCATGACTAGTAAAATACACAGGGTAGAGATGGCTGGATTTTTTTTTTTTTAACCTCACAATCATTGTCTATAAAAGTGATACTACGAGAGTGTATGCTACCCTGGCCTGAGTTCATTTTCATATGAAATTACTGTAGAAGTAGATACCCTTCCAGTACAAATAAACTGCATATAACAGTTCATTTTCTGTAACCCATCATACACTTTCATACAACATGACACTCAAGATGAATTTCATATCTAATGATGATTCCGCAGAACCAGGGGGATCATTCAGCTGAGGAAGTTCTTCCTTGTTGCAAATAATTGTGACTTGAACCTGTGTGCTCTGTTTGACACAACAACCCCTGTGGAGCACATTAGGAGAAGACCATGTATATAAAAAATAAAATATTCATATGAGATTCTTCTAAGTAAACTGTGATAAAGGGAGAGAGTGCTGTGATTGAGTGGTTTGGATTGATTTTGCATCACAGTCAATAATTTTGTAGAGTAAATATCATTGAAAATCTCTAAAAAGTAATCTTTCAGCTGAACTTTCTGAGGTGTAATATAGCTCTACGCTTGAATCAGTATGGAAAAGCAACAGGAAAGGGAAAAATGACCAAGCAGTAAAGACCACCTGTCACATTGCTTCAGGGGATACTTTTCTCTGAATATGTTCTTAACTACTGGGAAATAGAATTTTCTGCAAAAGCATCATTTGATTTTTTTACTCTATCTCCTTTTCTCCCTTTCTTTTACCACTTGCAGTGTCCAAACTGATAAAGCCTAGAACATCAGATCCTCACTCATTGATCAGGCCTCAGTGCTTCTCACTAGTGTCTTCTTTGGTATTAAGCAAAATATAACACCTCCCTATATGAGGGTACTGTGAGCATGAGCTCCTTATCTTGCTAATACACTCTATGGCAAGGCTGGTCTTTCAGTGTTAATCAAACATAAAAACTTAGATTCTTGTGGTGTGAATTTATACACTCCATGATACCAGCACTAGAAGTTGAAGAGAATTTTTTCTTATCTTTTGCATTGCTTGAGCCAGAGCCAATGGTACATTTCCAGAACTATGAATGATTTTTTTATTCTTCCGGTTCATTTGGTGGCCTTAGGCACCATAATTCTACTTGCTTTGAGTGTCTTTAGGAGGTCCATTGTCAGTCTTTTGTACCTACAGGTGAAGTTCTCTCCTGAGAGTCAATAACATTTGTTAAATCTGCTATTTAACTCAGAGCCAATGCAGGTCTTTTAAGTAAATTACGCGTTCTGGGAGAAGAATTTCCAATGTTTTCTGAATTTCAGAAGAACCTTCTTTGCAGTATCTAGCTCGCATAAGTAGTCTTCTGTTGCGGTACACTGTTGTGGTACACTGGGTGGCAGTATAGCGCTCGGAAGATTACGTGCTTACGTGCTTACGTTACAGGAATGCAGTAACCACCCACCATGGGCGAGGCTTAGTCTAACACTACATAGCTCTATTCATTACATAATAAAGCGCCATTTTGCATCCTCTGTACCAGAGAGAGTGTATAAGTGACCCCCAATGGAAGGGAGTTGGGTACCAAATATCACAACAAGTTTCCACAGTCTTCCCTACAAAAGATTGCCAAGGTCATCCATGGACAGAATCTGTATTGATAAGTTTAGTAATAGAGTTTTAATACTCTATAAAAAGTCATGTAGAAAAGGGTACTGAACAATTGGGGTAAGCAATGAAAAGCTTGGTGCAAATTCTGTTTCATAATTTCTGAACTTCAGAGTACTGAGTACAGTTGAATTCCAGGTCTAAAGAAACCTTGTAGGAGCTAGCGTTTCATAAATTCTTACTTAAACAAAGGGTGAATCTTGGAAAGTAAAGTCCCTTTCACTGAATAATATTTACAACAAAATATTTTAAATTTTTTTTTAATCTTTGATTATTCCTGTATCTCAAGTATTGTGGAAGAGGGGAGGAAAGTGATATAAATACTCTCAGTATTCAACAAAATTTAAACAATAAATAATAGAAAGGTGAATTTTCAACTGTAATTTGAAAACATTTCTACTCAGAAAGGACCTTAATTTCTGAAAAGACAAAAAGAAGGAAGAATTCCTTTGAATATACATGACATGTTTCATTTCATACTGTTGACATAGTGGTGTGTTTAGTACTGCGTGAGTGCATGACGTCCTCTTGGAGCGCAGAGGTGAAATCTTGGTAAACAGCAGCTCGGCATACCTGACCTTGAGTTACACATTGCTTTGCAAAATAGATCAACATCTTGTACACTGTAGCCTTCAGCAACCATAATAACTTGGATTCACCCTATGCCTGAGTACATAGCACCGGCAAACCATAACATTTGACAATGTATGTGAGTCTTAAATGCAACATAACACAGCTAGAGCATCGCTCCTTTTGGGCTGCTGATTGATCAGTTCTTTCATGATAAGTATTTTACATAAGAGAACATTCACTGTGTCAGCCTAACACCCAATCTATGAAATTTATTGTTATCTATCAAAATAAAAAAAAAAATTGCAATCAACCACTTTGTTTCAGACAGTCAAGATCTATAGCTTACAGAGCTGATATTTGTCATATCTCATTCTTCCCGTGATTTTAGATGTAATGGATGTCACAGGACTATTTTAATCTTACAAAGCACTGACACTGGCCCGGCTCTGTCTTGTAGTAGCAAACTTAAAAGAAACAAGAATTCTTTCATAGTCAATCTTTTCCTTATAGCTGAAACAATGTGTCTCTTTTAACAGTGTTGTATTTATCAGCTATCTCCAAACGAATCTTGCCATGTCTATAAATTCTGCGGGTACCATATGGGCTAGTCTTTCATTGACAACATGTACTGGCGACGGATACAAATATAGAGCTTGTGATGTATCCACGGTGGAGTCACAATTTATTTGCGGAAAGCACAACATGCAACAGTGTCTTGCTTCTTTTCTGTGTATATACAAACACAGATATATTCATGCTAGGGAAGGTCTTATCTTTGCTGATATTCTGAGAATTACACTGTGCAGGACAAAGCACGTAGAAACGAAAATGAGTGTATGAAAATGCAAGTTCTATGACAACTATCATTAACATGCTTCTGTTGTAGGATTTAGAGATCGAAAAGCCAAGCCAGTTCTATTGGTCTCCTAGAAACTACTTAGAAGATTATATGGCTCTTTGCTGCATCAATCCAAATTGTACTTAATTGAAAAGTGATATCTTGTGTTATGTTTTTTTCCTTTTCAAGCACTGCCATTCCATTTGGCATAGGCATTTGCATAACATGCAGTCAGTAGTTACTGCTTCATCTAAAATACATCCTGTGCTAGTTTCTTGTGGTGTCCTGGTTTTCAGGAAATGCTGCAGTTCCAAGGAGAAACCAAATAAATGGGTACGATATAAACCATTAGCATTTTGCTATGCCATAAAAATTGTTGTGTTGTTTTGTTTTGGTTTTTTAATTTATAAGAATCTAATCCCCAAGTATGTACCATAAGGGGGAAGAAAATGCTGTTTGTAAGGACATGTGCTGTGGCATATACTTCGATCTAGGAGAAAATAGGTGGTTTAATTGCTCCACTGATTCTTGTTAATCTAGTTATTTCTATGCTGATCTAAAGCTTGGTTGTAATCATAAGCTATGTAATTCTTTGTGGTTTTGTGTTTTATATTTTCCATTACTTTGTTTTGTTTTGGGGTGGGTTTTTCTGTTGCCTGTATTCTCTTTTTATGGGAAAGGAATGGATTGTGGTCTTTTGACTTGCAGCATATCTGTGTAGTCTTTATATCCCAAAAAGTTTATGAACTGAATAATTGCAGGAGAAGAGAGAACAAATCATAATGAAAACCACAAGTAACTTGCCCAAGAAATGTGCAAGAGTGCTAGAAATTAATATATATTTTTGGAACTTCTGTTTTCATTAAAAAAAAAAATACTCACACACCACCACGACCACCCCCTACCCCTCAATTTTTATAGTTCCCCCAATTTTCATAGCTCTATGCCATTCCTGTGTCAGTCATGCTACACCTGTAGATCTATGCTCCATAACTGTATAGATATTTTCCATGATGTAAAATTATGTGTAGAACTGAGCAAACAATGGATTGTTCAGTTTAGTGACTAAAGCAAAGATTTGGAAGAAGACAAGGTCAAAAATGAACATTTATGGCTTTTTCATTAAGTGCAAGTTCCTTTCTGGTCAAGAGGTTTCTTAAAATGAAATGTTTTCTTTTGCTTTTGGGTATATTTCATAGTATATTCAGAAATAAGCTCGGTGCTTAACAAAAACATTTCAACTCCCTGGAATTACTCTTATACCCTTTGTGTTCCAAATTCATATCTGGGTATCAGATGTTTCACTGTTTTCCACCTCCGACATTGTCGTACATGGAATCAGCTCATTCTTTTGCTCATTGTGGCTCACTGTTGCATTTTAATGTGTAGATTCTCAAATATAACTTCAGAGTAACACAAGTGAGCAAAGTGAAACTGATTTTTTTTAAATTATAGTTTTTGTACTACATTATTTGGAGTTTATTCGACAGTTATTTTTTTCCTTATAAGATTCTTGAGCTGTTAGAAGAAAGCAGCAAAAACTAAAATTTGCAATATTTTCTCATGGTTTTTCTGCTTAGAATAGTTTGTCTGTATGTTTGGATTTTCATGGAATGTTCTAAGTTAGAGTACTGGGGGAAAAATATACATAATATTACATGCTATATATATTATTGACCATCATCCACTACATGTTATCTTTCTACTTACTGGTGACCAAACTACGACTGAGGAATATGATCAGTCAAAAAGCTGTATGTTTTTAAATGCAGTCCCACACAACCAACTCATGTACTGAAACAAGACATAATGAAAATTTCTCATTTTATCTGAAATATCATCTTCAGACATATCTTAAACTCTACATTAGGAGACATCATTTTGCTTTATACTTCAAAGTCCTAGAAGGAGGTTTGAATACTGTTCTTGGAAACATCCTTCTCCAAATTCAGTACTAATAGACTCAAACTCAGATTTTGGCAACTCTGTAATTTTGACAACAAAATTAGAAACCAGTTGGATAATATTTTTAATGTCCTCACTTTTTATTTGTTCTAAGTGGTTTCTAACATATTTGGGGTTTTTTTCTAAATTGCAGCTTGAACCTAGGAATTGAGAACATATTTTCCAATACGTTCTTCAATAGATTTTTCTGATTAAATAGAATTTTTAAAATTATATTTACAAAATGCCTGGTAAAAATGAAGTTTATAAGTTGCAACTTCTGTGTGAAACTCTGTTTGCTTATTAGGATTTTCGATGATGAAGTTGTGTTTTATGATTTAAACCCACCATATTTCTTGTTTTGATTTTATTTTTAGCTGGTGTAGGAATTTTAGTCAGAATACGTGTTTATTCTGGAAAGCTGATTTTTAATGCCACAATTCTGAATAGGCATTTAGACTATTTACTTGATTATGCTATGCTAATGCTGGTATGTTATTTCTGACAGGGATTTTATTTTTATCTCTGCCAAAGTCTGTGGCAAAATCTCCATCATTATCATGAATGTAACCTGGGATGCCTAATAGTGACATATAAACAATATCTTACTCCAAAAAGATAAAATTCATAGATATGTGACTCTGTGTTTGGACTTTATGGCATTCATATCTGTTGAAATGCAAGTTTTCACAGTGACTGTATATGTATTACATCTTTTATTTCAGGATAAGCTAAGAAATTAATAAGATTCTTAAATTCTGATTTCTGGTATGCCTGAAGTAATATAAAGTAGCTTATTAAAAAAATAATAACTGTATTTAATGTTAATGGCTAAATATAAATGATAGAGTAACGTAGCATTTTCTTGATTAAAGGTGAAAGGAGGTAAAGATGAAACACAATCAGTCACAAAGCCATAGATTTTCAAATGTCATTCCTCTATATGGTGATAATGTACTTCTCTCATATGCAGCGAAAAAAGATGAGAGAATTATTGTACTTTAAATGCTCTGCAATTAAATAATTTCTGCCATTATTTAAGCCATTAATTGACTTAAGAAAATCAATTTTCCAGTGTATCATTTCCAGTGCATGGGAGGGAATCGAGAAGACAAGACAGAAGGCAATAGGCACAAATTAAAAAAAAAAAAAGAAAAAAAAAGCAGGAAAATTAATCTGAACACAAAACCCCACTCCTTTAAAACACAGGTTTTGGACTAGAAGATCTTGAGAGGTCCCTGCCAGCCTCAGCTATTCTGTGATTCTGTGAGTTTCCAGAAATTATCATAAGCCATATTAATGGATTTTTGGAAGTATTTTCTATCAAGTTTTCTCACATCATTCAGGAGAGGTGTGAAAACTGTCATAACCGTCACAAATGCTCAGTTAATTTTTTCTCAAGAGTCCACTCCTCTGCTAAGGGCTCTCTGCCACACTGGTTCTCTGTAACAGGCAGCTGTAGTTTTTCCTGTACTTAAGGCATTCATGGCAATGCTGTTGTCTGTAGATTCTCTGACAAATAATTAGATCAAATTGACAGTGTAAAATAAAATTAAAAAAAAACAAAAAAAAAAACCCAACAAAAGAAAAACAAGACAGATACCAAATTGAGACCAGATTTTTTTTTATGCCAGTGCTCAGGGATGTGTATATTTAAAATCAAAATTTAAGCCACATCCTCCAGGTAACCAACCTTATCACTGATTTTTCTTTTTTAACTCTCCATTCTAAATATTCAAGTTACATTTTAATGCTGTGTTGCTGCTCTACTTAAAATTACCTTGTGTGCATGTTTAAACCAAAAACTTAGTTCTCTTTTCCTACTTTGCTTCAATGACACTGGAGTTCCTCAGTCTGTAAAATTCAGTAAGTACCTCTATTGTGGAGATTAATACCCTGACAACCATAGCTTCCGCTTTTGGAAATACGGGAGTGCACAAAGGTAAATATTAAGGTGTTCTGCCAAGATTGGGTTTAACGATGTGTCACATTTTAGTAATGTTCGATGGAGATAATGAACCATATTACCATGAATGGAGTCAAAATACATTTTCCTATGTTTTATTGCACAACTTGGAGATCTAGATTAAAAAACAATCTTAGGTTTACAGAAGTGAATCTTAAATGTTGCATTTGGAATTATCAGAACTGTTTCAAGCTGTGTGAGTCAAAATTATACACCTAGCGCACTGCCCTAAAAAATAATGTATATAAATTTCTTTATAGTTTGACAGTTCAGAAAAGGCTGAACCTCAGCACTCCTTGGCTTTGGCCCTAGCGTGTCAAGTGCAAATTACTAAGTTACTCTCATTTTACAACACAATTTTCACTCACTTTCAGGGATGATAAAAAAGAAAATGTTATTGTAAAACAGATCCTCATATTAAATATCATACGAGGAATTCCTGGGCGGTTCACACTCAGATAAGCAATTTCTCTAAACTCTTAAAAAAAAAGTTAAATGCCTTATAAAGGCTTTTAAAATGTATGCATTACACAAATGTTGTATAACAGTGATTTTCCCAGTTTAAAAATTTCTTGTTTTCTAAAATATGTCCTGTAATTATCAGCAGAGTAAAGACTGTAGCGTGTCTACTTTTCAACATGACACAGAACTCTTTCTTGTGAAACATGCACAACAAATACACTGGGGAAACAGTCAATTTGATGCTGAGCTGAATTTTTTTCCAGGCAAAACCCTACTCTGGAAGCTTTGGGCAAGACCAGTGCAGTAGTCTGGACATGTGTAATTCACCATTAAAAGAGTGAGACCAAATAACATCTGTTGGGAGCACTAAATCACTGAGGTTACGGTGTATAATGACTAAACAAATAAAATAGAGCATCCTTTAATTTAATTACGATATTGATTTAAATGTCCTGTTGGTTTCAGGTGGAGAGAATCCCAGGGAATGTCCTGCCCTCACTGATTTTGTGTGTGGGAATGAGAACTGCATAGAGTCTCAGTTCATCTGTGACTACAAACCAGACTGTGAAGACCTATCAGATGAAGCAGACTGCAGTAAGTATCTCTTTGTGTATTAATGTAATCTCCAGTTAAAATTATAACTTTAAATTCTATAGCACAGCTTGGGTGAATTCACACAGGTGTTCAGAAGATAATTGCAAGCAGATCGCATGTTCCCCCAACTCAGAAAGTCTGAAATTTTCAGATCCTCAAAGATATTTGCTGCAAAAATTACTCAAGTGTGATTTAGTTGCAAAAGTGTAACTTACTGAAACAAAATATTAGATATTACAAAAAAACCCGAACAAAACCAGTTTAAGGACTAGAACATAATTAAGGGATAAAATCCAAGGGTTACAATAAAAATAACTCTGAGAAGAAATGTAAACTCATTAAGTTGAAAGCATGTTGAGCTGTCAATATTGAATGAAAAAGCTAAGTAAGCAAATTAATGCACAGTAGTATTTAGACATTATTCTGCTATAAAAAGTGATTATTTAAAAGAAGCCTGTCTTTCCTTTCAGATTAATCCCGTCTTCGTGATCTGAGTTGTGTTGCTACTACATGTTCTTTTTTCTTTGTTCTTACTGCTTCTGCAGCAAATAGAGTAATAGAAAGAAAATATTATGCTATTACAGAACAGTTGGACAGAATCAGTCTGTTCATATTTTTGCAGTTCTAGTGAATGCTGAGACAATTTTGTTTGAGACAGAAGGACACAGCTCAATTTTGAAAATCTGGGTCAAGTTAACAGGCTTCCCAGTACAGACTTGAAACTCAAAAGCAGTAAAACATTGTGTCTTTTTTCCTGCTCCATGTCTTGTTTATTTGCAGTCACTGTCTAGACCAAACTTTTGTCATAGAGAGCCTAAGCAGTCCATATATAGAGCTCAGTAATCAGTCTAATTCTCTTAACCTTTCAGCTGGAAGGCCAAATTCTGCTACAATGCAGATATGATCAAAAGTAACCTTGGTAGATAAAGTAAATGCGTCACATGCGTCAATTCAATGCTCACATTGTGTTGACATCCAAGTACTCCACTGAAATCAACTAATACCTGGTTATCCCTTTAAGAACCAAAGGCATTTTCTCTTACATGTGGTTGCTAAAATGCTTTGATGGGTAGGGTTAAAAATAATGACCCTTTATTAGGTGATGTAAATGACATTATTTTAGCCAGACAGCAGACTTACAATCCGAAATAAATGTGAAGATGTCACTATAGGAGACTTAACTCTATTATTTTCATTAAATTGTAGATAGTGAGTCATAATCATGGAAATTAATCTATGTTGAACAATAACTTTAAAAGACTAGCTTTCTTCTGAGTCGGTTCCAAGAAAAGATAGATTTTAAACCCATAATAATAATCTATATTTCTTCTATATGATATGTGTTTTGTTTAGGAGTGAGACAAAATGCAGAAAAATACTCTGTAAACTCACCCTTGTAACATTTTACAGACCTAACAGAGACAAAGTAAGTCTGAATTACTGTCCAATGTAATCTGCTCTGTAAAGATATTCAGAAAAATATATAGGCATTTGATTTATTCCATAAATATTGTTACAGGGTAGAGTAGCTTCATTGCAGGAGGGGTGTCCTGTGTTGTCTGTAAGGATTGTGATAGCATCAACTCTCTTTTCTTAGTCAGATAATAGATGGAAACATTTCAAGCCATAAATGATCTTGAATCATGCAAGATTCAAACGATTTTGAATGTAAAGCTAATGTAAATTATCTGATTGTAAAGTCCTAGCTATACTGCACAAAAGCTTTTCCAAGGGAACAACAAAAAAAAATACTGACATGCACTTTAAATAAATAGAATGAAATATTCTTTTATTGTAGATGGAAAGGCTGTAGTTATGTCAAAATATTTTCATCAGCCTTTAGTCTTCCTGTAGCTGCAGAACTATCAAGATAACAGTATAGATACTGGAATCTGGCATACAGAATACGCAGATAAGCCTCAGGTATAATATTTTCCTATCAGCTATAGCTCAATTCCCACAAATGAGGCCTTACATTTGGATAAACACTCCTTTTTCCTGATCATATATCTTATACATGGGAATAAACAACTCTGATGGGGACATAATAATTTCTGGATAGGGAAACATAGCTTTTTAATGAAAAGGCTACAGGAGCTGTTGCCCCATCACAAGGGGTTACAGCCACATTTTCTGCTATTTTCATCTTTTCTCTGAGCTTATTTCACATTCTACTATGTTTCTATACCAGTGCAACTCCAAAGAAGTAAATGGACCATAATCTACTCAGCAATTCCTCCATGCAGGATTTACAACCGAATCTGAATGAAATTAATTGTATCCACGTAGGCTGCTGGATTTTTTTTTTTTTTTAATAAACTCATGGAATTTACTTACTCTATGCTTCATTCAATTCAGTCAGGCAATCTTGCAAAATTTTCATTCTCTTTCAGTAACCCGCTGGAAGTACTGAGGTGAAAACAGCACATGAGAGCAGTTCCAATTTTCATGAATTGCAGCCAATTATACACCCAGATTTGATTAATAGCAAACTCAGTGTTGATGAACCAACTAGAGTGCTTGAATTATGAAATAAAAGCAATTTTTCAGATAAATGGTATGATCCTCTTCTGATGGCTTCTAAATAGGTTCTGTTTACCCATAAAATCAAAAGTACCCAGCAGGTGCAGATATGTCAGGTGACTCTATCAACCTTGTAAATACTGTTCATAAATATTTATTAATAACTGCCTTCTGAATGCACTGTTAACATATGAGGTAAAATTCCTGACGTTAGGTAATCTATTATGAATAGAATAAATTCCAAATGCATTTGGACTTTGATCTTGTTAGAACTGGACAAGAAAACTACTCCTTGTTTCAACTAATGGGTTTCCTTCTTTGCCCTGCCTGCACGTAAGGGTGCTTGGTGTTGGAGCTAGGCTTCATTAGGCTCACGTGATGCTTGTAATGCCATGTCGATGTGCATGCTCAGTGCACTTGTGTATTCCTTTCATGATTCCTGAAGGTCATGCTGTGAATAACACTAACGCAAGCACAAAACAGTTGAGGTGGGAAGGCACCTCTGGAGATCATCTAGTCTGATCTCCTGCTCAAAACAGGGTCCTATCTGCAATAGATTCCTCAGGGCTGTGCCAGTCAAGTTTTGCGTTCTCCGGGAATGGAGACTCCACAACTTCTCCAGGCAAACTGTGCCAGTGTTTGAATCTAGTCTGATCTCCTGCTCAAAACAGGGTCCTATCTGCAATAGATTCCTCAGGGCTGTGCCAGTCAAGTTTTGCGTTCTCCGGGAATGGAGACTCCACAACTTCTCCAGGCAAACTGTGCCAGTGTTTGACCAGCCCAAAAAAAAAAAAAAAAACTTATTCTTAGCCTTAAAAAGTGATTCCTGTATTTCTGCCCATTGCCTTTTGTCCTGAAATTGGGCACCACTGAGAAGAGCCTGGCTTTGTCTTCTATACAATCTCCCAGGAAGTGTTTCTACACATTGATAAAATCCCACTGGGCCTTCTCTTCTCCAGGCTGGTCCCAGCAGTTCTCTTAGCTTGTCCTCATGAGAGATGCTTCAGTCCCTTGCAGGAGAGTAAGAGCAGAATACATTACGGAATAGTACAGATCCTTCTCCTAGCATTTAGTGCGATATAGCTTATTCACTGCATCAAAATTATGCTTCTTTTAAGATATTTGTCCTACACGTTTAACTAAGGTGACACATTTTTACAGAAAAGCAAGTCCAGAGGGTTACAGTGTGTGTGTGTGCAGATCTTGGTCATATAAAACAGGTTTGTGACAACAGTAAGTTATTTTTACAAATAATTATACCAGTTGTTCTTATAGCATCAAAGTAGAAAAATAGAAAAAAAACGAAACAGATTACTAAAAGTTAATTAAATCTATTCTTTTTTATCTGTATCCTTTATACCTAGACAATGATACAAAAATAGTTGTATTTTAAGGCTGCAGAATACTTCTAGATCAAGAAACATGCTCTAAATCCTCAAATCAATTTGAGGTTCTGTAATAGTCACAGTCAGACCTGTTTCTAAAAGGTACAGCTGACAGTGGTGTTTAATAGCTTGGAATCTTTTCCCAGAGTCCTCCCACAGGGGTAGTCCTTACTCTCTATCAGCAATTATGTAACTGCTTCTGCTTTATAGCTGAGAAAAAGAACTTTAGAAGACAAAGAAGAGTTTGTGACGATATTTGATTCATTTCTACAGCATTTGTATAATTTTGTTGATTAATTACTTTTCCACAGTCACCTAAAACATCAGAGGCAGATCTAGAAACGGGAAGTTTAACAAAATCTCCTGAATTCAGTCACTGTTCTAATCACTAGACCTTCTCTCTCATCATAACACTTCCTTTATGTATAAAACAAGGATGAGCCAACACGTGTTCATGAAAATCGCCACCACGGAAGTGGAGTCCAGTTTTGGCTGGGAGTCTGTCCATTCACCTTGAATAATAACTGAAATTGGTTAAGTCACCAGTTTGTCCTCAAGACTTACATGAGCATATATCTGTAAAAAAGTTGAAGGCTCTTTATACCTGCTTGGGAATCAAAAGGCGGTTTTTTTCTTTCTTCACTAACTACCACATATAATTTACGTCAGTACGTGGAACACAGAGAATCCTAGGATTAGCCAAACAGAATCCTTTCCGTCACCGTGTGTGGTGTGTTCATGATAGTCTTTTTACATATAAGAGTTGGGATGATAATTTACTTTTTACTGTATTTTCAGGTTACTACACAAGTATTCCTGGCAGCTGTAACTTTGAAACACAAAATCAAGAATGGACTACTGTATGTGGATTAACACAAGACCCTAGTGATGACTTTGACTGGAATATTAGCAACAGTGCTGTCACAGGACAAACGGGGCCTGATGCTGACCATACACCAGGTATTGACATGTGTCCCACATCACTTTTTGTAAAATGAAATATTCACTGAATTTAAAAAAAAAAAGCCATAGACTAGTGCCAAGATAAGAGCAAATTTCAATGTGATCAGCTGAGCTTATAGCATATGCAGACAAATCATAGTAAGCAATTAGCACAGTTCACAAAACAGTCCCAACAAGTATTTAAAATGTTCATTGTTATATAAAAATTATGATCGAAGATACGTATCACAAAAAACCCCCATTAAATATTTTTACATATTGAGTCACATAAATTATACTATCTAGTAACCTCTAGTTCTGTCTGAACAGAAAACCAAACAGCTTGGCATAGTAGCCTATTGGCAACCTTTCTAATCGTAGCTTTACCAGCAGGGTAGTTTTATAGGTTGCTTTTTTCAGAGTCACCCTGATTATATCATTCTTTATATTCCACTTTAGCTTAATGCATTTGTTTTAATAATTTGCTAGACAATGAGCTGCTAAATATAATGTGAAGGTACTAGTTAGTCATTACATCTGGGATGCAACAGACCTCTTTCCAGAACTGCAACATGCCTGCAGAAATGCAGTAGCTGTCTCCAAGTCTGCAATTATATTATTAGTTAAGGGTCTATTTTAAAAATTTTAAAGAACTATAGATATGAAAATTTTAATCCAATAACAGAGGATATATTTGGCAATAATCATAAGTCACTAAGATATTGCATCAGGCCTTGCTCAGAAATGCCATGATAGTGAATCCATGTGCTGCTGAATAGCCAAAAATCTTTGGATAAACAGAGGTGCACATAACAGTACAGCCATCCATTTCTCTCAGACCACCTAAGCATGACGTGTAGAGCTTATATTAAGCAAGCCCTTGATTGAGAACATCTCATGCCCCTGACTGTCCTGTAGTCAATTTATGGAAAACCTTGTTGCATTGTAGGCATTTTTATGGTCAGCTCCATGAAAGATCAGCTTTGTATTTCCAATACCAGCTCACATCTGAACAAAATGACATTGGGACATCTTGCTAACCTCTAGCTAACTCACATTTTACTGAAAACCCAGCTTAATCTGTTGTTATCTTTCCATCTTCCAATCACCAGCTCCTGCATTTTTATGACCAACTACTAGTATTTTGTTCATGCCTTATAGAAGTCACTGGATTAAAATGAAATCTCCATGTGAAACCTTGTGTGTCAGTCCCTAATACTTGTGGCTTCTATAAATGTAACTGCAGAATGAATAGAAAGCATTGGACAGATAGATACTTGTAGAAGATAGTCATCTGAATAATAGAGATGAAGAAAAAGCAGAAGAATTCAATGTGGTTTTTCCCTCAGTCTTTAATAATGCTTACAGGCCTTGGACTTTATGGTCCCCTGAGTTGGAGGACCACAAGTGTGGGGACAGTGGCTTCCCATTTGTGAACACTGAAATTGTAAGGGACCAGCTGTATCAGCTGAGTCTCCATGGGGCCTGATGGGATTCATCCCAGAGTACTGAAGGAGCTAGTAAATGTTATGCCAGGACCTCTCTTAATAGTTTACCAAAGATCTTGGGACTTCCCCAGGGTCCTTGCTGACGGGCACCTAGCCAATGTTATGTTTCAGGGCATGAGGGAAGACCCAGCCCTGTTAATCTAACCTCAGTTCCTGCAAAAAGTATGGAGAAGATTATACTGCATATTATTGAAAGGCATATAAAGAACAATGCAATCATCAGGCACAGTCAACATAGGTTCACAAAGGTAAAACCCCATTCAGTCAATTTGATCTCCTTCTATGATAACGTCACCTGCCTAGTGGATGAACGAAAGGTGGTAGATATGGTTTTTCTGGCTTTTGATACCATCCCTCACAGCGTCCTTCTGGACATGTTGTCCAACTGCAGCTGCTCACCAGCAGTGTTCCTCAGGGTTCAATTCTAGGGTCAGTTCCATCCAATGTATTTATCAGCGATCTGGATGCAGGAATGGAATGCACATCACCAAGTTTGCTGATGATGCTAAACTGGGAGGTACTGTTGACAGTCTTGAGGGACAAGAGGCCTTGCAAAAGGATCTCAATAGGTTGCAGCATTGGGCTATGATTAATGGGATGAAATTTAACTAGCCAAAATGCTGGATTCTGCACCTAGGATGAAGTAATGCTGGGCACAGAATAAACTGAGAGAGGAGTGGCTGGAGACCAGCCCTGCAGAAAAGGATCTGGGGATGTTGGCCAACAGAAGGTTCAACAGCAGTCAGCAGTGTGCCCTGTCAGCCAAGGGGGCAAAGCACATCCTGGGGTGTCTCAGACACAGAGTAACCAGCTGGTCATGAGGGGTGATTATCCCACTGTATTCAGCATCGGTGCAGCCTCGGTTACTGTGTGCAGTTCTGCAGTTCTCACAATTTAAAAAGCATGTGAGGGACCTTGAATGCATCCAGAGGAGGGCAATAGAAATGACTGGAAAGAATGTCCTGTGAGGAGCAGAAAAGGACTTTGGGCTTGTCTGGTTTGGCAAAAAGAAGAATGAAGGACTACCTCATTGTTCCCTACTGCTTCTTGGAGACAAGGAGGTGCTGATCTCTTCTCCCTGGGCAATGCCCTTGACAACATGCTTTAACTTTTGGTCAGCCCTGAATTAATCAGTCAGTTGGACTAGGGGATCATTGTAGGTCCCTTCCAAATGAAATAGTCTATTCTAATAACAAATTTCAGCTATACAAAAAATCTGACTTAAAAAGTTGATTTCTTGAAGGTGTAACTGGCTACAGTAGTACTCCTCATCTTGCGAACGTTTTGAATAATCTGCTTTTGCTGAGTGTGATACCATCCTAATAAATTCTAGAAAAACATGCAATCATACACTGGTCCTTAAGGAATGACTGAATATCAGTGGGTGGGGATGTGCATGAAATGCTTAAGGTTCCTTCCTAAGACCTTAGTTTAGCTTAACTCCATGACATTGGCTTGCCAGAAATCTTAATATACAAGCGTTTGCCTAGATGGCCCTAAAAGAATTTGCTGATTGCCCACTACCAGAACGCATATTGATTGTTAGGAGAATGAAATGTATTGATAAGGCAATTACACTTACCTGTGTTATGTGGACAGCATGCTATAATGATATATTGTATTATATATATACAAAATCATATAATATATAGGTTATGTAATACAATAAATCCAGATGGATTATTAATTTCCATCATAAATGTATCAAACTGTATTTGAGAAGTACTTAGCTTTCCTTTTCAGAAGGTTTGATGATTAGAAAACCTATTCTAATTTCCATCTAGTCATCAAAGAATAGTTAGTATTCAAAGTAGAAGTATCACAATCTCTACTGTTTTTCTCTTGAATTTCTAGACAGCAGGATATTCAGTTTTTTACTCTTTTTTGGTGTTTTGCATTTCCAAAATCAGCAGAGACATCTTATCAGTGGATGGCTGTAATGATTTCTATCCTACTCATTTATCCACCCTTTTCCTTTAGAGGATTCTGCATCTGCTGCAGAATCTGCAGAACTGCTCACCTGATCATGAGGGAATTGCTTATCTGCCACAAATCACAGCTTTTCATTTTAGAGAAAGCAGACATCCATACGAGGTTGAGTTGCTGTTGCAGGAAGTTCATTCCTCTTGGAAAGGGACAGAACAGACAGGCAGAGGTAAAAACCATTACAGCTGTCCCAGGCAAGCTGTTCCTTGCAAATCAGCAGTCTGACTTGTTTCTTGATGTTCCTTTGATGCAGCGTGATGACAAAACAACCAGTAGCCTTTGGATCTTCTAGAAGATTTTGCGTGCTTTCCTATTTCAGTTTCTCTCATGTAATTGATTCTTCTCTGCTTCCGTGAAATTACTCAGCAATTGTAAGAAAAACAAAATTAATAAAGAGCAAAGCAAAAGGAAAACAAAATTAGAGCAAATGTGTTTGCAAAATTGCTGTAATTTGTAATTTAATTGTAAATTAACTGGGCAAGAAATATTTGCATTAGCTGTAGACGAATCACTTCTCAGAATTGCCAGCAGCCTGGATACTGATGAACTGTAATGTCCAGAAGTATCTATCAATCAGCCCATTCCCCACCCCAATTCAATTTTTTCTTGTTCCAAACTAATTTGCTCTAGTTACTAAGCATATAAATCTGTTGTATAGAGCATGCATGACATTATAGCAAAAATTATTCTTCACAAATCTGCACTTTTGAATTATTTTACTTTAATGCAAAATGAGATTTGAGAAGATTTAAGTTGCAAAGCATATGAAACTGCACTCTTAGATTCAGCTGCAGAATACATGAGCTCATGTATGAGAGGAGGGTATACAGAGTGAGTATGAAGGCACCAAATTTGTTTTTGAGGATTTGAGAATTTATTGCCATAAGAGAATGTGGTATAGTGCAGATGCACAATTTACACAGGTTCATCCATAACTTAATTCAAAATCTCCTTCCATGATAATAGTCATCTTCTTTACAAAATGTTCACTAAAATTTCTTAATAAAACAAAAAAAAAAACCTGTCCTAACTGTCAGGGAATCAGTCTTTTCAGCTATATCGCTTGTTAATCAGCTGTTTACAGAGAGGCGTAGAAAAGCTCACATGGGGCTGGTTGGACTACTGTTATGACTCTGATCATATTTGATATGTCTTGTGCCCCTTAAAAAAGAAAAGATAGGATACATTCCTTAGATTAAGAATTCTTAACTTTTATCTTCTGAGAGGACTAAGCCTGACCTTCAAAAGTGACAATGGAGGCGGGGGCGGGGGGAGGAAATTCTCTTATCTGAATAACTGAGGTATTTTAAAAGTTTGAAAACAGAGTTTTCAGATAGCTTACTTGAAAAGCTCTTGCTGAAATAAAGCTTAGGAAGCAGCCTTACTCTTATGGGTAGGTTACCAATGTGTTCTATTATTTCATACATTTATGTAAGTAAAGGACAAGCCGGTCTTATTAGCTGACTTTCTGAATACTTTTAAAGAAGAGCTGGATGATTTGGAACAGTAACGTTTGGAGTTCATATGCAGCACCTTCTACTTGTTGACTTCAGCAAGAGCTGGAGGTGTGGTATATCGGCGAGATACCATAGTTTAGAAGATATTGTTTTGCCCAGTTTACAGACAGGGACTAAAAGTATGTTTGCACATAAATTGTCTTTCTAGTTTATATTTGTATTTCATGGTGTCCTGGAGATCGGCTTCCCAGATAACCCAAAAGTGTGGTACGTGTGCGCTCTACAGAGGACAGCACACTAGCACATCAAGCCACTGATCTACACTAATTCTTCAGTACAGGTACGAGACTCATGCCTCTCATGAGCTGGAATGCTCCTTCCACAAGAGTAATGCAAGGATGCTTCCTGGGAGTGTCCTTCTGCATTTCAGAGCACAGACTGTCTGTATGGCCATAATGGGTGTATATCCTACCACAGGAGAACCATCTGAAGAGGATAAGCCCCTTAGCTTAGATGGAAAATGTTTCTCTACCCTCCTGTTTTGACAACAAAGCTTTTTGGTCAGAAAAACTAAATTAAAAAGCCTTACCAGGTTGCCCAGACCTGTGAGCAGATCAGCAGCCACTTGCAGTGGCTGTTGCCAGGTAGCATAAGTGAAGATGACTTGTGCATTTCATCCATTGATGAAACACTGTTGAAGCTACTCTCTCTTTGATCCTCAGCAAATAGCAGCATGTGTCCAACCAGATGCACCCCTCTTAAGCAGGTCTTAATGCCACCCTCAGCCTACCAGGAGCAAAAATTCGAGCCACAGTTACAAAAGTGAAAGAGATTCGGACAGGAATGAACTTACCATAGATAAAATATTCTACCTGGATCTTTACACACTTTCTTAGCCCCTCCCAAACCCAGTCTAACTGTTGAAAGTCCCAGTCACTCTGAAGCCTTCTCCATGAAAAGGAGTGAAAGGCTGAGCTAAAGCTTTGTTTTTGAGCCTGATTATGGTCTTGAGGTAGAAGAATGGGATTTTTTCTTTAGGTTTTGTTTTGCGTTTGGATTTGGGGTTGTTTTGTCCCCCAGCTGATAGTTAATAGTTAACCAATAGCTGATAGTTGAGATAGTTAACCATTCTATCACTATTCTGGCTGCAGTTAAGACACCAGTTGCACACCAGACTAGAAAGAGCTCACTGTGCTTTACCTGCTACCACAGCACACTGTCAGTGAAGTTACAGAGCGGCCCAGACTGGGAAGATGTCAGTGCTCCATTCCCAATGAAAACTGGAGAAAGCACTAGAACACAAATGATCTAATAATGAAGGGGAATTCAGTCTTCTACATCAGGAGCAAAAATTGAGCCATGAGGTTGAATCTCTCTTTGGAGTAGTTCAACTATTCCAAAACAACTAACTCAGTTCTGATATTCAGGTTTTGCTTCTTCTGGATTTATGAGGAAGTTGTCTGTTAAGGTCTTCAGCATATTGCTGCTCAGGACAGACCCAACAGGTGTCCTTCTCTTTGTGAAAAATCTTTTCATCACAGAAGGTTTTGTTATACTTTTCTCTCCATGCAGGAAAAAAAAAACAAACCTAACTTTGATTTCACCATAGCAGATGGAATTAAAGTGATGACAAAGAAGGGGCTACTGCTATTTGATTAAAAAAACCCAAACAAACAAACAAAAAAAAACCCCACCCCTAACAAAAAAAAAGAAGTCAGCATTATGATTTGCATATTCAGCCACTTACTTTTGGTGATGTGTGTTCATTTTAGGCTGCTTTTGGGGTGTAAGAGGGCATTATCTTTTTCTGTTTGGAACTGAATGATGAATTCTCTTTTATGCTACCTTGCTGTTCTTCAGCAGCAGCTGAACAATATCAGCTGTGGATATCTTGTCCCACTGATAAGTCTCAGGTCTTCAGTGTGTTCCCTACTGATATGCTGCACAACAGGGAATTTTCCTGGGTAAGAGCTAGAAGCAAAATGCTCCTGAATTCTGCAATGTCAACCTTCAAAACAATCCTTAGAATCTGCAAGTGAGTGTTTGTGTTTGAAGCATATTTTAAATTTGTTATTAAATTATGAATTGAGTTTTTACACAAGGATAAAAAAGGAATAGTGAACTCTAAGAAAGATTACATTAATATTGTGAGTAGAAAGCAGAAATGCACAAAGTATTCACATAGAGGATCTCTGTAAACCAAGGTAAAGATGTATGTGTATTTGGTAAACAATAACAGTATCTCTGTGTGTAAAAATTCTTACGCTCTGAAGCATAAAGTAGTATTGAAAAAATGTATTTTATCTTTTTATTAAGGTAAAGGACAGCATTTTTTGTATGTAAACTCATCTACCCATAAGGAAGGAAACAGAGCGAGGATAATCACCACCAAATTCTTCCCAGCTAGCCTCGGGGTCTGTAGGGTTCGGTTCTGGTTCTGGATGTTTGCTTCTAGGCAAACAGGAGTCTTAAAGGTAAGACAAAAACACTTCTACTATGCCATGACATAGTAATATTTGCTTTATTAGTATTTGCATTTCTGTGTCTAGAATGAGCAAAATCTCAGAACTTATATTTGCAATACAGATATGGTTTAAAAGAAAAGTTTTAAACATATTAATGTCACCATGTATGGAGGGTGTTTAATTAAAATAATTGGATATAAGGAATTTAACCATATTAACCATTATAGCTCAAGCTTCCTGCTTGATATGAAAATATCTTCCTGCTATTCCCTGTTAAGGGTCGAGGGACCGAGGTAATAATAACTTTAATAACTCCTCGAATCCTTAAAGATTCCTTCTGTCTTGCCAGCAACAGAAAGGTTTTAAAGGGGAAGGAAGAGATTCACACCTCGGTCTGCATTTGGAAAAGCTGGAACAAACTTTTAATAAACAATAAATTCATACATTTACACTCTACTATATATATATATATATAGGCACAAACCGAGAAAAAGGAAAAAAACTGAGGGGAAAAAAAGGACTCAGATAACAGAGTTCTTGGCAGGCGTGTTCAAGGTCGGTGCTCTGGGCAGGCAGCCAAGTGGCCAAGTGGGAGTAGAACAGCCTTGCTTCGCTTTCGCCTGGTCGGATTCCTCTCGCGCCGGGAAAGGGGGCGGCGGCGGCCTCCGGGCAGCTGCTCTCAGTCCCCGCAGCGAGATGGGGGGAATCCTGCGCACGGCCGATTTCACGGCAGGAAAACTCCCTTCACGAAACGGCTGGAGTGCGAATATTTCACCCGATTTTAGACGACACAGGACTCACGGCAAAACAGTTTGGAGTCTATAGTCTGCAGGCTTCAGGCCTAGTCGGTCGGCCGGGC
>NW_010393536.1:10910-16201 GCF_000710305.1 Buceros rhinoceros silvestris | reverse complement strand
TTGGAATATTCGCACCTGATTCGGAATGGACGGGACTCACGGCAATAACAGTTCAAGGTGTGTAGTCCTCAGATGTCAGGCCTAGTCGGTCGGCAGGTCGGGCCTGGACGTCTGCCAGCAGGTCCGTGGTGGGCCACCTCCGTGCAGCGGGTCCAGAAGCCCAAGAGAGCGAACCTCCCACTGCTTGCTGCCTTTATAACCTTGACACGTAACACTGCACCTGACTCTATCTGGCCAGTTAAATGCGGAATTATCGTATTTGCATGGAATAATTCTATTTGTCCATTTCCCAGAACAAGGAAGCTTTAGCTCAAACCAGGACATTCCCCAAGCATCCCTAACTGGCAGACTTCTAGTTGTTACGTACCCTAGCAAAAGCCCAAGCAGTGATGTGCAGCCTTGGCAAACATTGTGTTTCATGTGGCTCACTGAATAAATATGTTACATAGTCCCTGTTTTTTAGACATCTGAGCAAGACTCCTATCTGTGACAGTTATGTCAGTTTTACTGTATGTGGCAGAATATAAAAATTTACATATACTATCAAACTCCTGAACTAAATTAGTCTATGTTAAAAGTGAGCAAGAATGCTCTTGTGGTGTTGGATCTGGAATTAAGTAAGGAAGTCTGGACCACTGTTTTTGCACTTATTCTCTTTGTGTTTGGTCTGGTTCTCCACCGTAAAGGACAATCATAGCACAGTTCCATGGGATTGTACTGCAATTCAGGCTGGAAGGGCCTGAGGAGGTCTCTAGTACAACCTCTTGCTCCAAGCAGCGTCAGCTACAAGATCACACGGTATGGCTTGGGTATCTACCCAGTCTTGAAAACTTCCATAAATGGAGACTACTCAGCCTCTCTGGGCAACCTCTGCCACTGCTCAAGTGTTGAATATGAAGAGGCTTCTCCTTGTATCCAGCCAAAGAATAATGTTACCTTTTATTCCACCTTTTGTCTATCTTTTCTTAAGTAATTTTTTTCAGGACGAGGTTTGCAATTCAGTTTTATCTCTAGTACCTTGTTTAGGATTCTCTGAGTATTTCTATAAAATTAATAACAAAGAAAAAAGCTGTATTATGTGAAGTTAGTATAAGCAACAGATACTTCTGCTTTTCAAAATGATTTTGAATGGGTTTCAGATTGTGTTATTTTTACCTTTCTTTCTATTCAGTGAATGAAAATGCTCAAAATATTCTTCCCAAAGAAAAAATACTTCAGTTATTTAATATGAATTTTTAAGAAACATTTAATCCTGTTCAAGCTTGTGATTTTATTATCTGAATATAGCTTTTAAAATACTCTACCACGCCTTGAAGTTCATTCTTTCTAGTTGACATTATTTATCCTTCTATGTACACAAAGTTTGGACATTAAGATTAAGAAAACAAAACAGCAGGTAAACGTCAAGAGCAGTTCCAGATTAGATTGAAGTAAAAAGCAAGCAGTAATTGCTTTTTGGATCTGTTGGTAACTGAAATACTGTGAGATTGTCTATGATTAACTATTTGTTTAAATTCAAATGTTCTGGACATTGCAGCATGCAGAAATGCAAACAAGGTTTTTTTGAAGGAGCTTCTGAAGTTTTTCAAGCATCACAGAACACTTTGCATTAGTGAATAAGTAGATGTATGTGGCCTGTGGGTGAGCTAGTAGGTAGACAGTCAAACAGAGTCTGCTTTTTAATTCTTTTCTTTTTGCATTTCAAACAGCCTAGTTTAACTCTCATTACCTTTAATTTCATAAGACACTCATAAAGAATTGTCTTACTGCCACGTACAAGGAAGGTTCCCTGTTTATGGCTTTACAACATGTACTCTTTATGTAGAAACAAATATCAATATTCAAACAAACTGAAGTATTCAGCAAGGAATTATTATCCTATCACAGACCAAATACACCCTTATTGATGCTTTGCTTTTTTCTGTCAAACTAGTAATCTATTTCAGCATCAACTGATGCTGTTATTAAATCAAGAATATAAATGAACTGTAACCATGTAAGGAAAAAAAAAAGCCAAAAGAACAAAAAGGAAAAACAACAGTCCAAAACTTCAAAAGCAATAGCTCAGTGAAGAGCTATTGTTCAGGTTGCACTGGAGGTGAAGAAAAGGCAAACTGTAGTAGGAAGTCTGAATAATGTATTAGAATATAATAATATCAGTACAAAAGCTGACATTATTGCTGTTATCTGGAATCACAGAATCTTAAAATGGCAGGGGCTGGAAAGGACCTCTGGTGATCATCTAGTCCAACCCCTCTGCTAGAGCAGGTTCACCTACAGCATGTTGCATAGCAACACATCCAGGCAGGTTTTGAGTATCTCCAGAGAAGTAGACTCTACAACCTTTCTGGGCAGCCTGTTCCAGTGCTCCATCACCCTCAAAGTAAAGTTTTTACTTATGCTCAGATGGAACTTCCTGTGTTCTAGTTTGTGCCTGTTGTCCCTTGTCCTATCACTGGGCGTCACTGAAAAGAGACTGGCCCCATCCTCTTGGCATCTACCCTTTAGATGTTTATAAGTATTGATAGCATCCCCCCTTGGTCTTCTCTTCTCCAGGCTAAGCAGACCAAGATCTCTCACCCTTTTTTTGTAAGAGAGATGCTTCAGTCCACTAATTATCTTTGTAGACATTTGTTGGACCCCCTCCAGTAGTTCCCCGTCTCTCTTGAACTGAGGAGCCCAGAACTGGACACAGTACTCTCGATGGGGCTTCACTAGGACAGAGGGAGAGAAGAACCTTCCTTGACCTGCTGGTCACACTCCTCTTAATGCATCCTATGATCCCGTTGGCCTTCTCAGCACACTGCTGACTCATGGTTAACCTGTTGTCCATTAGGATTCCCAGGTCCTTCTTCCCAGAGCTGTTCTCCGAGAGATCAGCCCCCAGCCTGTATTGGTGCATGGGATTATTCCTCCCCAGTACAGGATTCTACCCTTGCCCTTGCTGAAATTCATTAGTTTCTGCTCAATCCATATCCAGCCTGTCTCATTGAATTGCTGCACAGTCTTCTGGTGTGTCAGCCTCTTTCTCAGTGCTGCAAACATAAATTTAAAAAACGCATTCCTTTTTACATTTTTATGGTTATTTAATTGCTTTTAATGAAACAGGAAAGACAGTGTGACAGTGAATTGTGAGGCAATTTCACTAATCTGATTTGTGAACTTTAGAGAAACAATTTCAGTATGCCTCTGGTGTAGCTTCAGTCCAAGGAAGATGTGAATGATGACTGCCAAGGAATGTGAGGAGTTCAAAGGCATGATCTTAAGGATATAGCGCAGAAAACATAGTGTAATTATTCACTGGAGTCATTGGGAAGTTTCCTCAGCTGACGCAAGTGTCTAGTGAAGTGAAAATACAGGTTGACTTTCACAAGGTTTTCCTGCTTCCTTGGCTGGTGATTAAAGACTGTATGTTGGGAATGATGGGAGAATACATCTCTAATGTACCCTTTAGACCTGCATTGCCTTCTTAGTTATTCATCAGTTCAGATGGAAAATAGTACCTTCCAGCATGCTAACTGCTAGAGTCAGGCAAGATCAGGAAGATAATATGTTATCTTGAAAACTCAGCATGAAGGTACAGGATAGCCTCATGAGTTGCTCTGATGACTGAACAGAAAACAGCAGTTTGTATTTCATGACCTTCAAAAGTACATGTACTTTCCCCACCCCCAAAATGAAATACAAGCTGAAAAAGGAATTCAGAATTTTAACACACAGGAAATGCTGTGGAGAATTAGAACTGAGTCATGATTTTAGGTCAGAGAAATGGGATTTGCTAAAGAATGCTGTTCACATATGGACTACAAATGAACCAGCTGGCAAAGGCACCTTGGAGAGAGATCAAGAAGCAAGTATAAAAGCTTCACTCACGCATTCATCTCATGCAGATTATCATGCTAAACTCTTCTTTAAATCACCATAAAGTGTGTATTGGGTATCTTCACTACTGAGCTTTTCACTCTGCAGTGAATGAAGTGATAGCTCTATTTCTGTTAGTTCCTATCCTTTGTGATTTTGATCGTGTGTGTGATCTTGAAATGGTGTCAGCGTAGAATGGGGAACAGACAGATACAGTAGGACAATACATGCTTGTTACTTTTAAATTGAAATGACAGGATTTAGCCCACAACTAGATCACTGTTAGGTGGGGCACAATTTCCCTGGACTGATACAGAGTTGTTCAGTGGGACTATGTTACAGTTAATTTTTCTAATTACATGCCATATACTGGGATTCATCTTGAATTCACATTCTTAAATTCATTTTCTTTCACATATTAAATTGTTTTCACTACTAGACTAACTTGTACGCAATTCATAAGATGCTGTGTAGAGAGGTGGTGTAGTCTCTGGAGGTGCTAAGCACCACACAGATGTAGTTCTTCAGGACTCTAGGGAGCTCACATTCATGAGAATTTGCTCAACCTTGCATGTGCTGTATATGTTTACACAGGCAGGCAAAAATCTTTTATACACTAAACAAATGTTTCCTGACTCAGAAGATACTTTACACTCTCAGTGACATGGGTAACCTCAGCAAAGAAAAGAGCATTACATCTTATAACTGTTTCTTCACTTTCTGTGGGCACAATCTCAGAGAGTAAGGTCTCTACCCCCAGCTAAAAGAACAGACTCCCTGAGCTTCCCGTTTTTCTGAACTCTGTTGTAACCTCACTTGATTTAGCATATATATTTCAAATTACGTGTTATTCTTTTAGAAATTTTAGCTAAAATTTTTTGAAGATACATAACAACACAGATCCTTTCCTGGCATACCTATATATAGGCAAAGAGTTGGAGAAGTGAAATAAAAGTATTCAGGAGTACTTTGGCAGAAAATGAGATGATTGAAGAATTTCCCCAAATGGGTACATGAGAAATGGAGCAAAGCTGGGTGCTCACCTGAGATAGTTTAACTGATACATCAAATCCTATAAAGTATGTAGTTCATGGTGCCATTTGGGTTTTTAGCTTATTTGTTCCACCAGGTTGGCTGGAAGAGTCAAAGGTATGTAGTTATACAGATCATTAGATCATTAGTCTTAAGACAAGGGTATTGAATGTGATGAAGAGAGGACAATGATTAAAATATTTAGTCCCTTAAAGAAATAGTTATCATCTGGAATGGCTAGAATACGCCTGCTTACATTTCTCCTGTTGCTTTTCATTATTTCTGACCTGTTTTAGATTGTATAAGGATTTTGGACACCTGTGTAATCCCCAGACTTCCAGAGTTTGGCATTAATTTGTCAGCTGCTGATTAATTGTGAATTAATTCATTGTCATTCT